>NC_039285.1:22579985-22604985 GCF_003368295.1 Carassius auratus
CATGTGTTCATGTGTCTGGAAACAGCGGCTGGTTCTGCTTGAGGAACATTCTTGCATTCATCATGGTGTGTGTGAGACTCGTCTCTTCCTCCCACTCGCTTTATGGCCCTCGATTTTTCTGGCTTTGACAGAGACGCTGTAACACAGTGAATGCTTACATGTCAGCGACTGTGAGGAGAGATATTTCTGCACATCTCGGCCTTTGGCTCTGTGAAGGAACACACACACACACACACACACACAATCTGTCTTGTATAGTTTAGAAACACTGTCCGTCTGAGATGCCAGTGTATTTCTCTGCATGTCAGGAGCTAATTATCTTTAGCAGCACAGCTGTTCACCCACAATGCATCAGCTTTCTCTTGCAGCTGTTAACTGTTTTTTCTGAAAGCATTGTAATAAATACCTCACACATTTCTGGTTAAACGATGGCGTGTTACTAAACTAAGTCTCTTACACACGCTCGCTGGCATGAGTGTATTCATGAACATGCAGATGATGATATTCGGGCCTAACGTCACTTTGCTCTATTTATAGAAATAAAAACTATTTAGTTCAGTAGTTCACAGACGCTACAGTTCTACATGGAGCTTTTCGTATGACATGCAGGAAAAAATAAGTAAGTAAGTAAGTTTGTTCTAGAGGTCGACCGATAGTGGATTTTGCCGTTACCGATAGCTAGGATACCGATTAATTAACAATAGTTTTTTTTAAATAGATACTGAACAAAAACTAAAATAGTGCTTTATTAAAAAAAAAAAATATAATAAAAAACAGTACTTAACCATACTAGTATTAGTAGTAGAATAATAAAAAAAGCAATAATAATAAT
This sequence comes from Carassius auratus, assembly GCF_003368295.1. Lineage (NCBI taxonomy): Eukaryota > Metazoa > Chordata > Actinopteri > Cypriniformes > Cyprinidae > Carassius > Carassius auratus. Next base: position 22,580,818 of record NC_039285.1, read on the forward strand.
AATAATAATAAAAATAGTAATAGTAAATGTTCAAATTACCACACTGTAATAAGGCCCCATGAAATCAGTTTTATTTCTTTTTTTAAATTCCATTAGATTTTTTTCCAAATTCTGTTATTTCCGTTAAAAATGTTGTTTTTTCCATTTTAACTTTTTTTTCACTCCTTTTTAATAGTTAAATTAAAGTTTATTGATCATAAAGTAAGTCTAATGAATTAAAATCATGAAACTTATACATCGAGTGTCTAAACAAACAGCACATGCTGTCAGTGATTTCAGCCACTACAGACCATCTCACACTGTATAATGAAAACAGATCCTTCTCAGCCGCTCCAGCAACAGACACAACACAGAAAAATACCGGCATGGATTTTTGCAGATTAACCGATTGTTCCGGCGATCAACTATCGGTGCCGATTAATCGGCAAAACCGATACATCGGTCGACCTCTAGTTTGTACCCATGCGTTTGTTTCTTCATTTGAATTAAACTGTGGACATGAATTAAACATGTATTTCTACAACTCAATTTATTCCCTGATTTTATCAAATTGTTGCCAGTCTAGTAATTTATTCCCTCATTGATTAAATCAAAAAAAGGTTATGAATTAGTACATTATGGCCATGATTTAATAAAAAATGGGAATTAATTAAGCTTTAGGATCAAACTCTTAAAGGCCACAATAAATATATTTTTGTCCATGTGTCACCTTAATTTTTGTAAATAAAAGTCATGTGTTTAATATAAAACAAGTCTGTCACTGCACTATTTTATTGTTGTTGTGTTTTTCATTAAGAGTAATAATGAATCCACCATTTTCAAGCATTGGTTTTGTTCAAAGATGTAAAGATCTGACGTTAAAGATCAAAGAATGTGCTGCGGATCATTAGTGACATCTGATCTTGTCAAATGTGTGTGTAATCTGTGCGGAGATTTCCTCACGATGGCATCTGTGGTACACACTCACATTTTGCTTACACGCACACACACAATCACACTCAAATAGCTAATGTTGGCTTTCTATCAAACCCCATCCTGAAGAAAAGACAAGAGATAAGTGATATCAGATCAGCGTGACTCCGGTGTGCAAACACAGGTCAGAAGTTCATCTGTGAGTGTGTTAGCATCGCCGTCTGATGCCCATCTGAACATCTTAAGTGTGCGAGTGCTGATACAAGCATCTTCCTCTCACAAAAGCAAGCGTGTGTTTGCTTATTAAGCGGTAATCTGATAATCTCTCAACGTATTGCCTCAGAAAACCCAAAGTGTCGAGACCGATATCTGAGAGGAATGAAACGATCCCAGACTAATTTGATGCTTGAGAAAAAAAACTTCTCCATTCAGAAAGCTGGAGCAGATCTTATTAAAGTCAAACTACAGACGAGATTTCTCAAACAGCCAGCAGGAATGGGGACAATTTTGAACAATAAATCGCCAAAACAACAGGCAAAACATACAGAGCCAAAACAGTGGAAATGATGCTGAATATATCAATAAACAGCATCAATTCCCAGCAATAAAACCCCCCTGAATCAGTTATCTGCAGGATTCTTTATGTTTGACATGCATGTTGTGATTCTCCTTGATCCTTTAGTGCATTTGCCTCCATGATGAAGTTCAGATTATTGTGATATTCTCACATTAATAAGAAGCAACTGTTGTTAAATTTGAACAATTTCAGCTCATTTGATGTGATTGCATTCTAATGTAGATGCTTGAAGCACATCTTTCCTGTATGTGGCACAATGACAAGCACAGCAAATAAGGAGAAATTCTGGACTGGAGCTCCAGTGTGTTGGGGTTTGTCTTCTAACAGGCGTCTGGATTTAATGTGCAACTAAAAAGCCCACAGGACTGGGTTCACACAGTTTTACTGTGATGTTCAGCACAGTCAGCAGAATGCTTAACAGCGATGTATGACTACATAAAGACCTGAAAAAGCACACTTCTTCAGTCTGTGTTAAAGAAAAGCAACAGAAGAGCTAAGAACAGAGGGTGAACACACACACACGCACGCACGCTGAACAGCCATTAGAGTGAACTGTGTAGAGTGTCCTGGTCCTCCTATAGATGTCAGAGATCTTTCCTTTTTTTATTTGGGTAAAGCCATTCACTACATACCAAATAAACAGACATTACATACAGAGTCTGATCTGATCGGACTACTGAAGTATTTAGGAGCCACATATATCATCTTAAAGCTGCCAATATTCTGAAATTATTTTCTAATGTTATAGCCAAAAAACATCAGAGAGCAATTTAAGAATTCTGTACTATGTTGTCTATATGACAGGAAAATAAAACACTCAAAAATAAAATCAATAATTTCAAAGGTTAAAGTAAATTCATGCATCAATAAGATTTTGAGATTTGCTAAATATTACATTACTGGCATTCAAAGCTGATCTTTGAGTATAATGATTTAAAATATATAAATATAAATAAATGAAAAATGTAAAAAAAAAAAAAACAATTGTAAATAAAATTATATAATATATATATATATATATATATATATATATATATATATATATATATATATATATATATATATATATATATATACACACACACACATACAGACATAGAAATAACTAAAGACAAATGATTAAAATAATGATACCATAATAAAATAAAAATAAAAACATTAAATATAAATATATGATAATAGAAAATAAAGAAAAACAAATAAATAAATGCAATAAATGATAACATAAGTAAAAACGACAAATGAATCCAAACAAACACACACAAACAGGGAGATGCAGAGAAAGCCTGAGATCAGACCCGTTTCTGTTGAACATACAGGATGATCAGTGTGATCTCAGAGTTTAACCCTTGATTGATACCGCAGCAGTGACTTCAGCAGAGATTAACACTAACGATTTTACTGATCAGCATTCATGAGCTCGGTCTTCAATGTGCTTTAGACTGGGCACTTCAGAGATTGGAGACATGAAATACTATAAGGAAACAGCTAAACTATGACCTGCAGCATAAACTCAATAAAGAGGAAAGAGGAAAACGTCTCTAGGTTACGTATGTTGTACCCACGCTGCCAGACTACCAAATCCCTGTCTAGTATGTATTCGAAGAGCACAGCTCAGGATGAGAGGACTGAAGTGCCTGGAGTGACTGGCAAATCTAAGCCATATAACTTTACAAAAGTGGAAGGCGTGGACCACCCCGCAGCATTGCAGAGGTCCAGCATGGACACACCTGCTAGAAAGGGCCTTCGAGGCCGCCATATCCTGTGTAGAGTGAGTCTTGGCTCCCGGTGCCATTGATAATCTCTATCAATGATAATCTCTAATCTAATGACTAATAGTCTGCTTAGAAGCAGGAAAGCCCCTCTTGGGAGGACCGTAGCATACAAGCAATTGGTCCGTTTTTCTTCACGGAGCAGCTCTCTGGATGTATGCGTCCAGAGCTCGAAGTGGACACATACAATTTAGCAGTGGTGGACAGTAACGGAGTAGCTTTACTTCGTTACTGTACTTAAGTACATTTTTCAAGTATCTGTACTTTACTGGAGTAGTTTTATTTTGAGTAACTTTTACTTCACTACATTCCAAAGCATAAGATCGTACTTTTAACTTCACTACATTTCATAAAACATATCGTTACTCCCTATAATATATCACGTGCTCCGACACGCAGAAGCGGTGTCTGATTCATCATGAACGAACTGAGTCATTTCAAAATAAACTTTAATCGGATCGCGAATCGCACCAAACGATTCGTTTACGAATTAGAATGATCCGATTGCAGCTGTTCTGGTGTCGACCACTCACTGATTCAAATGAACCGTTTAGTGCGAGTCTCCAGAAGTAAGAACCGGGAGATCTTGTGAGCGCGCGTGCGTCTGATGTTGCTAAAAGTAAGTTATTAATGTCGAAATTTAGGATTCATTATTGTAACTGAAAATCATATTTAGGTCAAAATGGTCAGTTGTTTGGGAACTAAATCCGCTGTAAAGAGTGATCTGTTTAAGCCCACTGAAATGCTCCAGTGCAAACGCAGACACATCAATCAGCGTCTCTGTGTTTTAGGTTAAAAAATTAAATGAAATAACCTTAAACTAACACAGATTAAATAAAATAACTCATGCATGTCCAAATTCCCCGCTACCGTAATATTAACAGTTTTATTAAAATGCTACCATGACATCTGTTTTTATATTGTGTATCAACAGTAACGTTATACATATGTATATTGTTTGGATTAACTAGACGAGTAACGTTAGACAGACATGAATGTTTATTCATAACAGTACTGAAAATAAGTAAATATTGTAGCTGATGCTAAATGTCTAGCTAACAAGCTTGCTGGTGCTAACTTGAGGTAATTTTTATAAATAATGTCCAAATATTTTTATTCAACCACCTATATATATATATATATATATATATATATATATATATATATGTAGCCTATATAGATTACATCTAGGGACAAAAGAAAGGATGTGATGTTCAGAACATGGTAACTAGTAATTATCAAAGAGGGGAAGAGATGCACCCCGTTTGGCCAGGGGAAATTTTACACCACAGACAAGGTTTGAGAAGGAAAAAATCATTATGAAAATATAATTATATTTTCCTTAAAATGTTCTTCCTAACTTCAGGCCTTATTATCATGTCATATATAACTGTGATGTTCTGTAAAACCACAAACTTTAAAACACTTTCACAGATCACAGATTCCAAAATAATATTTGGTAGCACAACTATTAATACTTCTAATAATAAATCATCATATTTTCATGATTTCTAAAGATCATGTGACACTGAAGACTGGAGGAATGATGCTGAAAATACAGCTGCACATCACAGAAATAGATTATATTTTAAAGGATATTAAAATAGAAACCATTATTTTATATATTTTATTTTGATAATTTAGAATTATTACTGAAATACAACCTTTTTTTGTTTCAAACAGTTCAATGCACAATAATGAAGTACCTGGAGCTGACAATGAAGTAAATGTATAATAATTAGCAAATATGATTAATTTAGCGCTGTAAACGCGCGTGTGAGGGGCGGAGACGCGCCGCGGAGCGTCAGACGCGCGTGAGGACCAAACAGCAGAACGGTAGGAAACTTAAGTGAATTCACTCCTCTTATTATTTCTCCTTTACTATAGCGATTTATTTTTAGACACGTGATCTGAGTCTTTCATAGATTTTAGAGTTATTAGAGTATAGAGTTAGAGAAATTGAGTTATTTTTTTTTTTTACATTCTTTGGTCGAAGTTTTCAGATCAGCAATTCGGAGCCTGTTCGCGACTCCGTTGATTCAGATCGGCACTTCGGAGCCTGTTCGCGACTCGGTTGATTCAGATCGGCACTTCGGAGCCTGTTCGCGACTCCGTTGATTCAGATCGGCACTTCGGAGCCTGTTCGCGACTCGGTTGATTCAGATCGGCACTTCGGAGCCTGTTCGCGACTCCGTTGATTCAGATCGGCACTTCGGAGCCTGTTCGCGACTCTGTTGATTCAGATCGGCACTTCGGAGCCTGTTCGCGACTCGGTTGATTCAGATCGGCACTTCGGAGCATGTTCGCGACTCGGTTGATTCAGATCGGCACTTCGGAGCCTGTTCGCGACTCGGTTGATTCAGATCGGCACTTCGGAGCCTGTTCGAGCCTGTTCGCGACTCGGTTGATTCAGATTGGCACTTCGGAGCCTGTTCGCGACTCGGTTGATTCAGATCGGCACTTCGGAGCATGTTCGCGACTCGGTTGATTCAGATCGGCACTTCGGAGCCTGTTCGCGACTCGGTTGATTCAGATCGGCACTTCGGAGCCTGTTCGCGACTCGGTTGATTCAGATCGGCACTTCGGAGCCTGTTCGCGACTCGGTTGATTCAGATCGGCACTTCGGAGCCTGTTCGCGACTCTGTTGATTCAGATCGGCACTTCGGAGCCTGTTCGCGACTCGGTTGATTCAGATCGGGACATCGGAGCATGTTTGAGATTTTTTTAAATTCAGATCTGGACATCGAAGCAGGAAGTGTTTGTCAAACAGTTAATTGGTGATAAATGAATATTTGGACTTGAGGCTTTTTTTTACTTGTCGATTCAGCATGTACATGGACCCACACACAAAGGTGGACACACTCTAGACTTAATCATCAGTAGAGCTCTAAACTTTTCATCCATTGTTATTAAGGACGTTATTCATAACCGTACTGAAAAATGGTAACTACAGTAATTATCAAAGAGGGGAAGAGATGCACCCCGTTTGGCCAGTGGTGTTTTTACACCCCAGACAAGGTTTGAGAAGGAAAAAATCATTATGGAAATATAATTATATTTTCCTTAAAATCTTCAGGCCTTATTATCATGTCATATATAACTGTGATGTTCTGTAAAACAACAAACTTTAAAATAATTTGTTCTTACTGGTGAAAATCAGATGGTCATCTCTGTTTTCTCTCAGGTACATCACAGTGTAAGCTTCACAGTTAACATTACTCTCATCAGTGTAGTCCATATCAACAACAAAAATATATATTGACTCCATATAGTGGTTATTTTGGAAAAAATCCCAGGTATTTTGAGCAGTAGGATTAAAAAAAAAATAAAAAAAAATGTGCTAATATAAAATTAAATTATCCTATATAAAATTGCAAACATCTATCTTTCAGTACTTTTTTACTTAAGTACATAAAAAATTTAGTACTTTTGTACTTTCACTTGAGTAAAATTGAAAAAGGAGTACTTTTACTTTTACTGGAGTAATATTTTATTATACGTATCTGTACTTTTACTCAAGTACTTGATTTGTGTACTTCGTCCACCACTGCAATTTAGTTTCTCTTGGTCGGGCTCCCGAAAGGGAGGAGGACATATGGCCTACAGCACTACAGGTTGTGGTGTGATAGAGGGAACCTTAGGAACATATCCCGCTCGAGGGTCTTTGGTCATGCCTAGTGCAAAATCAAGATAGGTAGGGGCCACTGAGAGGGCCTGTAAATCCTGTAAAACTTTCACAGATCACAGATTCCAAAATAATATTTGGTAGCACAACTATTAATACTTCTAATAATAAATCATCATATTTTCATGATTTCTAAAGATCATGTGACACTGAAGACTGGAGGAATGATGCTGAAAATACAGCTGCACATCACAGAAATAGATTATATTTTAAAGGATATTAAAATAGAAACCATTATTTTATATATTTTATTTTGATAATTTAGAATTATTACTGAAATACAACCTTTTTTTGTTTCAAACAGTTCAATGCACAATAATGAAGTACCTGGAGCTGACAATGAAGTAAATGTATAATAATTAGCAAATATGATTAATTTAGCGCTGTAAACGCGCGTGTGAGGGGCGGAGACGCGCCGCGGAGCGTCAGACGCGCGTGAGGACCAAACAGCAGAACGGTAGGAAACTTAAGTGAATTCACTCCTCTTATTATTTCTCCTTTACTATAGCGATTTATTTTTAGACACGTGATCTGAGTCTTTCATAGATTTTAGAGTTATTAGAGTATAGAGTTAGAGAAATTGAGTTATTTTTTTTTTTTACATTCTTTGGTCGAAGTTTTCAGATCAGCAATTCGGAGCCTGTTCGCGACTCCGTTGATTCAGATCGGCACTTCGGAGCCTGTTCGCGACTCGGTTGATTCAGATCGGCACTTCGGAGCCTGTTCGCGACTCCGTTGATTCAGATCGGCACTTCGGAGCCTGTTCGCGACTCGGTTGATTCAGATCGGCACTTCGGAGCCTGTTCGCGACTCCGTTGATTCAGATCGGCACTTCGGAGCCTGTTCGCGACTCTGTTGATTCAGATCGGCACTTCGGAGCCTGTTCGCGACTCGGTTGATTCAGATCGGCACTTCGGAGCATGTTCGCGACTCGGTTGATTCAGATCGGCACTTCGGAGCCTGTTCGCGACTCGGTTGATTCAGATCGGCACTTCGGAGCCTGTTCGAGCCTGTTCGCGACTCGGTTGATTCAGATTGGCACTTCGGAGCCTGTTCGCGACTCGGTTGATTCAGATCGGCACTTCGGAGCATGTTCGCGACTCGGTTGATTCAGATCGGCACTTCGGAGCCTGTTCGCGACTCGGTTGATTCAGATCGGCACTTCGGAGCCTGTTCGCGACTCGGTTGATTCAGATCGGCACTTCGGAGCCTGTTCGCGACTCGGTTGATTCAGATCGGCACTTCGGAGCCTGTTCGCGACTCTGTTGATTCAGATCGGCACTTCGGAGCCTGTTCGCGACTCGGTTGATTCAGATCGGGACATCGGAGCATGTTTGAGATTTTTTTAAATTCAGATCTGGACATCGAAGCAGGAAGTGTTTGTCAAACAGTTAATTGGTGATAAATGAATATTTGGACTTGAGGCTTTTTTTTACTTGTCGATTCAGCATGTACATGGACCCACACACAAAGGTGGACACACTCTAGACTTAATCATCAGTAGAGCTCTAAACTTTTCATCCATTGTTATTAAGGACGTTATTCATAACCGTACTGAAAAATGGTAACTACAGTAATTATCAAAGAGGGGAAGAGATGCACCCCGTTTGGCCAGTGGTGTTTTTACACCCCAGACAAGGTTTGAGAAGGAAAAAATCATTATGGAAATATAATTATATTTTCCTTAAAATCTTCAGGCCTTATTATCATGTCATATATAACTGTGATGTTCTGTAAAACAACAAACTTTAAAATAATTTGTTCTTACTGGTGAAAATCAGATGGTCATCTCTGTTTTCTCTCAGGTACATCACAGTGTAAGCTTCACAGTTAACATTACTCTCATCAGTGTAGTCCATATCAACAACAAAAATATATATTGACTCCATATAGTGGTTATTTTGGAAAAAATCCCAGGTATTTTGAGCAGTAGGATTAAAAAAAAAATAAAAAAAAATGTGCTAATATAAAATTAAATTATCCTATATAAAATTGCAAACATCTATCTTTCAGTACTTTTTTACTTAAGTACATAAAAAATTTAGTACTTTTGTACTTTCACTTGAGTAAAATTGAAAAAGGAGTACTTTTACTTTTACTGGAGTAATATTTTATTATACGTATCTGTACTTTTACTCAAGTACTTGATTTGTGTACTTCGTCCACCACTGCAATTTAGTTTCTCTTGGTCGGGCTCCCGAAAGGGAGGAGGACATATGGCCTACAGCACTACAGGTTGTGGTGTGATAGAGGGAACCTTAGGAACATATCCCGCTCGAGGGTCTTTGGTCATGCCTAGTGCAAAATCAAGATAGGTAGGGGCCACTGAGAGGGCCTGTAAATCTCTCCTCACAGAGGTAATAGCCAACAGATAGGAGGTTTTACACCACAACCAAGTCCTACAGGGGAATACGGGACCGTACTGGAGGTCTCAGCCACAGCGCACCACAGAGGAAACGTGTAACTAAGGGGTGTCTTCCCAAAGACTGACCATCGAGAGGGACATGGTAGGCCGCAATGGCCACCACGTAAACCTTCTGTGTGGAGTGGGTCAACCCTTAAGAGATCCTGGCTTGTAGAAACTCCAGAACTGTACCAACTGGGCAGTTATCTGGGTCAAGCTAGCAGTCTCTGCACCATGAGGTGAAGAGTTTCCACCTCAGGGTGTACAGTTTCCTCGTTGAGGGAACTCTGGCTTGGAGAATGGTCTCACCAACCTCGGTTGAGAGACCAGCTGCTAATAGTTGTGCCCCCTCAGGGGCCACACCCACAGCTTCCACAACTCCGGGTGAGGGTGAATTATCGTGCCCTGCGCCTGAGAGAGTAGGTCTGTGCTGATCTGTATCTCCCATGGAGAGCTGTCGAGCAGTGAGACCAGATCTGCAAACGATACTCTGCCCAGCCAGAATGGGGCTACTAACAAAAGACGGACCCCGTTCTGGCGTACTCTCGCCAGAACTCCTGGGAGCAGAGTGATAGGGGGAAAGGTGTACAGACGAAGCCTCGGCCAGGTCTGTGCCATAGTGTCCAGTCTCAGAGGAGCTGGATGAACTAGAGAGAACCAAAGGGGACATTGTGATGTCTCTTGAATTCCAAAGAGATCTACTTGTGCTCTGCCAAAAATTATCCATATCTGCTGCACCACCTCGGGTTGAAGTTTCCATTCCCCGGGCCTCGGCCCCTGCCTTGACAGTATGTCTGCTCCCATATTTAATTTACTTATATACTGCTCTTAATGAGAGGAGTTTACCTTGGGACCACAAAAGGATCTGGTGCGCCAGCTTGTACAAGGGGCGCGAACGCGGACCTCCCTGTTGGTTGATATAAGAGACCACGAATGTGTTGTCAGTGCGCACCAACACATGGTGACCCCTTAGGTCTGGGAGGAAGTGCGTCAGTGCACAATAAACTGCTAGCATCTCTAGACAATTGATATGCCATGTCAGATGGCGACCACTCCACAGACCACGGGCAGGGTGGCCAATCAGGACCGCACCCCAACCACTGAGGGATGCATCCATCGCTAGTATTACACGGCGACAAGGAGCTCCTAGCAGCGGGCCCTGATTCAAGAACCAAGGTTTCTTCCACATTTCCAGGGTGCGGAGGCAGCAACGCGTGACCTTGATAGTTCGAAGTGGATTGCCCCTCGGTGAAAATCCCTTGGTCTTGAGCCACCACTGTAGGGGTCTCATGTACAGCAGGCCAAGAGGTATCACGTTGGACGCAGCTGCCATCAGACCCAACAATCTCTGAAACTGTTTGAGAGTGAGTGACTGGCCTTCTTTGACTCTCTTGACTGAGATCAGGATCGACTCGATATGAGCAGGGGACAGACGTGCCTGCATCGCGAATCCCATATTACTAGGTAGGTGGTTCCCTGAACCGAAGAAAGTACACTCTTCTTGGCGTTTAGTCTCAAACCCTGCTGCCCCATAAGTGCGTGAACGACATCTCGAGCCACAACCTGCTCTGACTGAGCTAAAATCAACCAATCGTCGATATAATTGAGAATGCGGATGCCCTGCATGCGCAGAGTAACCAGAGCCGCATCTACACATTTCGGAGTTAGAGTGCAAGGCCGAAGGGAAGTACTCGATATTGGTAAGCTTCGCCCCCAAAAACGAACCTCAAATTCCTGTGTTGTGGAAGGATGGATATGTGGATGTATGCATCTTTGAGATCTATTGTGACAAACCAGTCCTCGAATCTGATTTGAGCTACAACATGCATGATCGTGCATTTGGAACTTCAGTTTCATAACTGATCGATTTAAGACCCGCAGATCTATGATCGGATGCAACCCCCCATCCTTCTTTGGAACTATGAAATACCAGCTGTAGAACCCGGACTCCCTGTCTTGAGAAGGGACCACTTCGATGGCCTCCTTCTCTAATAGGGTTTTCACTTCTTGTTCCGTAAACAGAGCCTGCTCGGGGCCGACATTGGAGTAACCCCGTTGAATCTTGGCAGTGGAGAGCCGAACTGAATACAGTAACATTTTTCTACTGTGCACAGGACCCATTGAGATACATTTGGCAGTAGTTTCCACACTGCTAAATAATCTACTAAGGGAATCAGTCTCTCGAGACTGACCTTTGGTGTAAGAGGCCCCCGAAGGGGGGGGGCGAGCATCTCAGCTCCGCTACGCACACGGGCGGAAAATACTGAGAACATTGCTTGCTGGAGGCCGCTGCGCCCTGGAACTCTGGCAGGGTTGGCAGACAGGCCCCCAGAGGGCGCTGAGGCGAGACGGGCACAGTGTAATGTGGTGTACGCCGCTCTACCCCAGTAGTGGCCACCCTCTGCAGTCGTGACCGAAACGTGTCAGGACTTCTTAGCCGAGGACCTCCCAGCCTAAAGTACGGCCCTCAGATCCGCCTTAAGCTAGGAAAACCCTGGTTCAGAGTGTTGCTTCAGCCTCCGGTCCCGACGCGAGGGAGCGCAGGCGGCAACACTCGGGCTTCCGAACCCCGAGATCAGGCAGATGTGGCGGGTGAGGTAGGAGATATTGATGCGCCTGTCTCCATACCCTCCGCGCACAGACTATGTATCCCCACTCGTGATGTAGCGAGGAGCACACAATCTGAAACACGATCTGGATTCGCCTTTCAGATTTCTCATCTTAGATCTCATCTTAGATTTCTCATTTTAGTTTACGCTCTTGACAATTTGACTATTGTTTACTCTTGAAGAGCTAATAGTGACAAACAACAATAAATAAGACTGACAAGACAGAATGACATGCACACAGAGTGCTTGCTGAAAGACGCGAAGCTGAAGCCAGCTGTGCGGCTCGTGCCATTATAGCTTCCTGGTCGCTTACGTCACCCCGCCCGTGACGTCACGCTCTTCTATAAGACAGATAAGATATGATATTCAGAGTCGCTCAACCTAAATGCGTTCCCCGTATCGCTTCGACGCAGCTCGAGTTCCTGAAGAGGAACTCATCACGATCAGATGGACAGCTCCAAATGACTAAACTTGAGACGTATGTTTCATGGATCTAAATAATATGCAGGAAACCCTGAAACTGAATTTATGAAAGGGATTTGTTTTTTCTTTTTACTTCAATAAAACAAAGACTTGGAATACTTGCAAACTACTGCATACTGTGCCATCAAACCTTGTGTAGTTGTTGTACATCAGATTCTTAGAAAGCAACAGGTGTCCAGAATAAACGTAAAGAGCTTTCTGAGCATTTAATGTCCTGGAAAACATGCTTTTATGAGAGACAGCATCTCATCTCGCAAAGCAACAGAATAAATAATGTCACAAACAAGACTAACACGTTTATGAAGTGTGAGAATGACTAACCCAGCTGTTCTGGCTCGTTCCCAGACCTCATGCAACGTGCTCCTCTCTCACATCAGTCGGCAAACCGTTTACTTTTACTGCCATTCTCCCCAAAGAGCAGCTAATGAAGGCTACAGGCCGAGAGGGATGATTTTACAGGGTGCCCTTCATCATGAACACACACTTTCACACTGAAAATGTTCAAGCCTGAGAGGAGGAAACTTTGACTGAGCCATGAATCGCCCTGAAGCGTCAGACGGGAGCGATGTGATGACTGCTCTACACAGTTAAATATAACACACATCAGCCAGAGAGGATTTGATGAACACATGATGAGGAGTGAGTAAAGCTGTGCTCATCTCTTCCCGAAACAACAGCACACTGGTGCCAGAAGAGCACTGGAGCAAACACACATCTCCTCTCTGAACACTTCAGGACAAACAGAGCTGCACTAAATTAGTCCAATTATAACCTGAAAATTAATATTATTTTTCAATTAAAATTAAATTAAAATCAAATGAAATTAAATGGAATAAAATGATTTGATTAATTTTTTTTTATTTTAATTTAAATACAATACAATCCCATTTAATTTTAATAAAAATGGAATAAAATTATTTTATTGTATTGTATTTCAATTAAAATAATTGTATTTAAATTTTTATTAAAATTAAATGAAATGAAATTATTTTATTGCATTGCATTCCAATTAAAATAACATAAATAAAATTATTTTATTTTATTTCATTTAAAATAAAAATATCTAAAATAAAATAATTTCATTTCAATTAATATATAAAATAAATAATTTTATTTAAATTTATTTAAATTCAAACAAAATACAAAATAAAATACAAAATAAATAATTTATTTAATTTCAATTAAAATGAAACAAAATCATTTTATTTTTGTTGTGTTTCAATTAAAATAAAATAAAATAATTATTTCATTTCAGTAAAAAAAAAATAATAATAATATCTGGGGTCTGTAAGATAAAAAAATATAAATAAAAAGTTTTTGAAATGTCTTTCCAAGGCTGCATTTTTCAGAAGAAAAAAATAAATAAAAATAATAATGACTGAAATTTTTTTCTGTGTGAATCTGTGTTAAAGTATAATGCATTTCTGTGATTCTCCGCTGTATTTTCAGCATCATTCCTCCAGTCTTCAGTGTCACATGATCTTAAGAAATCATAAAAATATGATGATTTACTGCTCAAGAAACATTTCTGATTATTTAATGAGAAAAAAAAAGTTCAATAGAACAGCATTTATTTGAAATATAAATCTTTTGTAACATTCTACACGTCTTCACTGCCACTTTTGATCAATTTAATGTGTCCTTGATAAATAAAAGCATTGATTTCTTTCAAAAGAAATGAAAATACTTTTGAACACTAGTGTAAAGTATTTTGCATGTGGTCTCTCAGTGAAAGCACACACAGATCTGTGTGAGATGTGCTCACGGTTGTGAAATCGCAGACTCAGGAGAGCTGCTGGCAAACTGCATCAGGATCGATCGACCCGTTCCAGTTTACATCCATCAGTGTGATTGAGCTGAGACACCAACACACACACACACACACACACACACACACACACACACGCACGCATCAGCAGAGAGACCCCAGACTGATTCCTCCTCATCTGTATTACTGAACGGCCAGACAAAGACACTTTTCACTTTAGAAATGTCTGTAGTGAAGCTTCAATAACTCACCACAACAAAGAGAGGATCAAACAGAAACAGATCAATTAGCTCGATCAATCAAAGCCAAGGTTATCAGTCTACTGACAATAACATTCAGTCTCTTCTGCTCACCAAGGCTGCGTTTATTTGATCACAAATGCAGTAAAGATTCTGAAATATTATTAGAAATTAAAATGACTGTTTTCTGTGTATCTCTGATGCATTTTATTTTTCAGGATTCACAGATGAACAGAAGGTTCAAAAGAACAGCATTTATTAGAAATAGAAATATTTTGTGACATTATAAATGTCTTTACTGGAACTTGTAATGAATTTAACGGATCCTTGATAAAAGTATTCATTTCTTTAAAAACATATCTTATACCAAACAACTGAACAATAGTGTGATGATATATGATACGATACGATATATGATACGATATACGATACGATGTACGATACGATACGATTTACGGTATGATGTACGATATACGATATACGATATAATATAATATAATATAATATAATATAATATAATATAATATAATATAATATAATATAATATAATATAATATAATATAACCACCATACATTTTATATTGATAAAGTAATATAAAGTTTATATTAACAGTAACTAATTGATTCAGTTGAAATAAATGTATGATGCAACAGCACAGGAATGTAGAGCAGGTGTGTGTGAGAGACGACCGATGCGGTGACCATACTGCAGTCTGGGGTCAGAGGTCACTCCAGCTGACCACACACACACAGATGCACATAGAGCTCTGTAAATGCTTTTTGAATAGAAATGTGTAAAATAGACAAGACGGCGTGTTTAATACAAAGCTCATTTACAGTGCATGGTGGGAAACTAATGTAAAGCTTTGGATTTTATAACTGGCTGAGCTTTCTTTGCCAGCAAGAACCTCCAGCAACCAGATCAGACTTGCACAGCTGTCTTGAGGAACCTGCTAGATCTGTCGGTGCTGTATGAGTCCAGAGTTAGCAGAAGATGAGCTGTGGAGCACAGACTGATGTCGCCGAGGTCAGGTGTGTTACTCCAGCCTGACGTAAGCTGTTCGTTCAGAGATCTGACACCTCAGCGCTGTGAGATTTCAGCAGTCATCCAGAAACAACACATGGAGAGCGGGGTGTGTAGGAGCGACACAACAGGCCCTGAAGAATTTACATCCCCGTGTGAGTTAGCACTGTTCGTGTGTGTGTGTGTGTGTGTGTGTGTGTGACTCCTTGTCCTTCCTCCTGAGACACAGGAAGCTGCAGGATTCCTGTCAAGAAGAGGAGGAGCTGAACTCAGAGTTTCCCATAAAATCCCATTAAACTTTCATCTACTTCATCTTGCCCAGAAATCATTGATTTGTGTGTTTTTATTGTTGTATTTGCCCATGTCCAGACGGATAGAGAGGTGTGGCAGGCTGTGCTCTTATTTTACCCTTCAACGCCCCTCTTTCAGTGTTTCACCATCAATACATCAGAACCACATGGTACACTTTTTGACATCTGCTTCCATGAAGAACCTTCAACATCCATGGAATCTTTCCATCGCACAAATATTATAATGATTAGGCAATACACACACACACACACACACACACTCTCACACACACACACTCTCTCTCACACACTCTCTCACACACACACACACACACACACACACACTCTCACACACACACACACACTCACACACACACACACACACACACACACACACATTCTCTACATTGCTCTGGACCGAAGAAGGAAAACGTTTGCAGCTTAAACACATGTTGCTTCTGAACTCAGAAAGAGCACACGGCCCTGAGAGAGAACGGAGGATATAGACAGGAAACTTCCATGAGAATGACTTCTAGGGCTTGTCAGTGTCTAAATGTGTTACAACAATAGCCTCTGATGTGATGTGTGAAGGTCTGCAGTTTCCAAGCGGCACAGGGCTGAGTTCTGGATGTCTCTTTCACAGCATCCATTAATAACACTCATTAGACATTCCCAATCCCAACTGAAATGCTGTTGCTTCCTACTGCTTCAGGACCACACAATGATCCCGCATCAGTCAGTGTACTGCAAACAGAGCAATGCAATTAGACAAAGAGCCGTTTGATCAGTGAGACTGAAGTGCAGGTTAAAGAGCCACATTCATCTCATCTGCCAGACTGGAAAACTAGTCATACTCAGTGATTCTGCTTGAGCTTCCACGAGATGATGCAGGGTAAAATACACCTCAAGATCTCTAGCATTGAAGTAACGTTTAGTCCCTGGAAACGGAGGCGCACTGAAGCACCAGAAGCATCAGCAGAACTAGTGTCTAAAGTGGAAAGAGCCGAGGATGCTGGTCCTATGTGTTTTAGCTCTGATTAAATTAAGAGCACGGATGGCACTCTGTAGGAATAAAAGCAATTTATTAGTGAATACTGCGGGCTTTATAGAGATGCACACTGCAGGCCATGTCTATAAAACTAGCTTTTCTTCAAACTCTTGGTTGTAAAAATATCTTGGTCTTGGTGCTCAGGAATACTATCCAGATCAGAAATTAATGTTGTCCTCCACTAACTAACCTATCAAAAAGCAAAATGTAATAAATATGAAATATGCAGAATTAAAATGCATTACAGGTAGGGTTGGGAATCGTTAGAAATCTTCTGGTTCCGGTTCGTTCCAGTTCTGCCTAACGGTTCTGGTTCTGGTTCTGGTTCAATTAAACAACTATGTTAAACAAATACTCAACTACTCAGTGCTCAATACTGTTTATTACTTACTGTCAACTTAATTTAAAGGTTGGCAATGTCAAAATTCCACATATATTACAGTATACAGATTTTTATAAATATAATTTGGGTATAGTTAGAAATTTTCAATTTCTGATTCCGTTTAAATGAGCTATTATGTTTTTTAACTATTTGACCTTCACTGAATGCAGTGTTTCTGGAAGCTAGTGAGTAATGTTGAGTAATGCTAGTCCATCAATCAGCATGTGCTTCAAAGTTGATGTTTTTACACGATCGATAACATTTAGCTTTTCAAGCAGGAATAAGCTGGTTGGCCAAATAGTGTCTTGAGGGCTGAGACGCTTGCTCATTTCTCTAAATTAATGAAATATAAACTGTTATACTTGAAACCATGCATACACAAACTCCATAAAGCCCACTCCACATTTTTGGTCACGTGTCGAACCAGAACCGTCTTCAGAACCAGAACTTATAAACTGCTCCTGGTTCCGGTTCTTTCCAAAGAACAGAAGAACAGTTTTGGGTTCCCAACCCTAACTACAGGTGGAGTTTGAAAATGAAAATTTGCTGAAAATGTTGTCACCCACGGGTCGTCCAAAATTAGTTTACGAGTCCATGATCCATAATAACTCTTCCTCCAGTGAACAAGTGTTCTGGTCTGAATCAGGAGAGAAATCTGCACAGATCAAGCAGCATTTAAACAAAAATGTGTCTGGATTGTGATGTGAGAGACAACATGAAATCCACTTTTTAACTGGATGAAGCGTTATTACTTGTGGATTATTGTGATGTATTTATCAGCTGTTTGGACTCTCATTCTGACGGCACCCATTCACTGCAGAGCATCCATTGATGAGACACTGATGCAGTGCTACATTTCTCCAAACCTGATGAAGAAACAAACTCATCCTGATCTGGGATGAGCTGAGGGTGAGCACATTTTCATCAAATGTTCACTTTTTCATGTGAACTACTCCTTCAATGCGACACAGAAAGATGAAGTTGGAGGAGCATCGAATGGAAATGAAGGAGCGGTGCTAAACACCCACAGGCTCAGATTGTGTTGGCCGGGCTCTCTGCCACCCTCACCACGACCTGGGCACACTACAGGAATATGGCTAATTTGTCCGCTTGTTTGGATAATCCACCATCTGCTCTAGAAGGCCTCGGACACGCTCGGAGCTTCCCAAAGCTTGGAACAGACACAGAATTACACCATCTGCGGCTCGAGGACAATAGAAATGTGTTTCATAACCCTGCATGTCTCCTGTTGCAAAGAGTGAAAAACAACTAGCAATAAATGATGTGTTATTATACAGAGAGACAGGGAACAAAGTCAAAGTCAATTTAGTAAGTGAAATTGAAATCCTATGTGCCTTAAAGGGAAAACTGGCCCAGAAATGATCACTCTGTCACTCCAAACCATTATGAGCTTCTGTTCTTCTGAGGAACGCAAAAAGAGACGAAAGTAAAAAGGGATTTGGAACGGCGTGAGGGTAAATAAATGAGCTTTTATTTTTCATTAGTTCCTTAATTCATTAGTTCCTGAAGCTACTCAAGGAGGACTGTGAAGAAATTAAATATATAGAACTTGTTTTCATGACATTTCTTCCCGAACTTAAGATAACGTTTTAACATTATTATCTAACATTTGGGGAACCATGATTTCCACGATGCAGAAAACTCAAAGGTCTCCACTACAACACACCAAAATAAGTTTAACTTGAAGAAATTATGACAGAAATATGTTACAATTGTATAGTAGAAAGTTCTTCTCAAATAAATAGAAATGATAATAGCAAAAATGATAATTTTAATAATAAATCATAGTTCTAAAAACACTGGAATTATTATAAAACCAGTACTTAAACTTTTAGATTTATATATATATTTTTTAATCGCCATTCATATTTCAAATAAAGTATAACTTGCTGAGCTGAGAAAACCTCATTAAGTTAAAAAAAAAATGTTTAGTTCATAATATTATGTATGGTTTATTCAATTTAAATCTATTGAAACCTGAGTAACTAAAGGTGCAGCTAGAGCTGATTGAATTATTCTATGTAGGAAAACTTCATTTGGTAGTGCGTTTTTTCTATTATTATTTATAATAATAATAATGGTGTTGTGTTGGGTGGTGTTGGGGCAGTGGATAAGACACATACATGCCTTTGGTTGGAGAGACCTGGGTTCGAATCCACTGTGAGACACCAATGTGTCCCTGAGCAAGTCACTTAATCACTAGTTGATCCAGAGGCATGCAACCTCTGACATAATTAGCAATTGTAAGTCGCTTTGTATAAAAGCGTCGGCTAAATGAATAAATGTATTATTATTATTATTATTATTATTATTATATGGGTTTCTAAAATAAACTAATAGTAAGCTGGTATGTATATCACAGTTTTGGTCCTTGTTTTAATTAAATAGAACAAAATTAAAACCTCTGTTGTGAATCACTTTGTTTGCCAAAAAACGAAGGGAATTTAATTTGATTACATTTTAAAACATTCATTAAATTGCTATAGTTTCATGCATTCATTTGATGACCACGACTTTTGATAATAACTTTGTATGAAATCATTATATTTTATGGAAATTTTTTTTTAATTAATTAGGTGACATTTTTGAATATATTAATTTATATAAGCTTTTTTTTTTTTTTTTTTTTTTTTTTTTTAAGAGTAGGCTACAGAACAAAATAAAACTGAAAATAAAATAAAACATTTCACACAATGCTAAACTTTATATATGGCATAAGTTAATATAATATATGATACCTGCATGTTTTTTTATGGACAAAAACATTTATTATTACCAATAAAATCTATCTTTTTTTCAATACTGAAGTCCCCGTTTGAAGGAGAAAAACCCTGCCTTACACAAAAACCAGTTCTAGTGGACGCGCAGACTTCAGACCGCTGAAACGGAGCGTGGCGGTCATCAGATCCTGGTTTTAGTGCAGTGATCCAGTGCTGCTCCGCCATCAGATAAAGATGACAGCTACACTGCTGCTTCCTCTGACAGGAAAACATGGCCGTCTGCCAGCGGCACAGAGACGACAGTAACACTCTCACACTGCACTCATCTCAGCACACACACACACACACATCCTTCATCAAGCTCTTTGTCGAGGGAATCTTCTCTCAATCTCGTCCGTGTAAAGAGGGACACGCGAGGATGAGATGAGAGCATGATGAATCCTGACCCCCTGCGGCCCTGCCATTCATTTCTAACCAAGTTCTAACACACAGGATGAATCAACAGCGGAGCCGGAGCGTGTGTTCATGTGCATGCGTGTCTCAGAACACGCTAGAGGCACAACACCAGCCAAACATCCAGACCAGATCACCACCTAAACCTCCAATCCTCAGAGATTTGACTCAATTTAGCTGAGAATCAGAGAAAACTGAGTTTCAGCTACTACACTACACACAACAGCTTGGGGTTACTTTAATGGTATTTCAGAAAAGTCGCTTCTGCTCACCTAAGCTGCGTTTATTTGATAAAAAATACACTAACATCAATAATATTGTGAAATATCTTTACAGTTTAAAACAGCTGTTTTCTGTGTGAATCTGTGTTAAAGTGTAATGTATTTCTGTGATGCTCCGCTGTATTTTCAGCATCATTCTTCCAGTCTTCAGTGTCACATGATCTTCAGAAATCAGAATAATATGATGATTTACTGCTCGAGAAACATTTCTGATTATTATCAGTGTTGAACACAGTCGTGCTGCTCAATATTTCTGTGGAAACTGTGATATCTTTTATTTGTCAGGATTCACAGATGAACAGAAAGTTCAGAAGAACAGCATTTATTAGAAACAGAAATACTTTGTAACACTGAATGTTGTTAATGTCCCCTTTGATCAGCTTAATGCATCCTTGAATAAAAGTATTCATTTAAATATATATATATATATAATAATAATACATATAGAAATGTAATTTGGGTTTGCTTTGCTATGAAAGGAAATCATGAAGACTTCAACAATTTCAATGATTTTTGCACTTGAAAACTATCTGAAAAAAAGAAAAGCAGTTACATTTTAAAAGCCAGAATTTGCCAAGAAAACAATTCTTTATTTGCTGTTCTGCATGTCTTTATTAGCTATTTTCAATAATAATGGCAAAAACCAATACATAGACATAAACCAAGACATAAAATCTGACGAGTCCAACTCTGACTGATGCGGTCACTCCAAAACAAAGCTGAGGATCTAGACTCACCTTCCCACATCAGTGACCAACACCAACATGAGCATCTCACATTACACAGAATTAAAGCACTCAGTCAGTCGGCACGGTCGAAACCATTGAGAAAGTTGGCACTGAAAGATAATTACATGCGTCTCATTTACTGAGCTCACAATCATTTAGTAAGCAGAAAACACCTCATAAACTTCAGCAACACAATAGAAGGACAAGCGTCATTTAAAAAGCCTCATCTGCACGTGTGGTAATGAAGGCCATCTGACTCTGGGACGAGCAGTGCTGAGTAAACAGGAGCGGAGAGCACAGTTTACTGAGCCATCTGTGAGCCGCTCCGCCGCTAGATAACAGACTGTTTATAGTGCGACAGCAGGACACACACACACGCTACAGTAGCCACACACCAGTGAACACAGTAAACACTGACACACACGCCATTCCCAACACCAGAACAGAGTGCAACAGTTTCCCCTCATTACGGGTTTGCCCCGGTAGGAATCTAAAAAGACTCAAATCAGAGCCAAATCAGAACGTTACTTGAACTAAAAAAAAAATAAATAAAAAAATGTTAACTGAAATGAAATAAAGGCAACATTTCTCATTTCGGTTTAGTCTGGCTTGAAGTAACATTAAATAAATAAACTAAAACTTACACTTATTTGTACTTAACAAAATAAAAATTAATAATAATAATAATAAAATAAAATAATAAAATGACAAAAACACACAAAAAAACGACTAAGATTTTAACTAAAACAAAAATGTTTAACAGAAACTATAACAGTACTATTCAAACATTACACTGACAGGAGCTGAAAAGTGTTTTAACTGTGATTCTCTGATTGGTTGAAAATTCTCTGTAGAATCATGGGTAATGTAGTTTTTCTACCACAAACTCTGTTGTTAACTCTTTCCCCGCCAGCAATTTTTTTTTAAGTTGCAAGCCACTGCCAGCAATTTTGATGATTTTCACTCAAATTTGATGGACTCGAGAATATTTTTCTGTATTAATCTTGAATATGCAATTTAACAAAATAAAGATCAGAGCCTCTACATAAAAAAAAAAAGAATAATAATAATAATAAAAAATCTGTTTTATTCTCTTTTTTTTTATCAACAATTGAATATAGGTAGGTTTCATAAAAATGCATGATTTTGAGCAAAAAAGTGAGAAAACTACATCTGGATAATATTCAGTATAATTATCAAAGCATAAATCTAGTAAATCGATTCCATCTACAACTCCAAAGCTTTCACAGACATATTCCACTTCCTGGATCAACATTTTACTCCCTAACATTATGCTTTTTTCATTTATATGCTGTCTATTGCTGATGATGGCATTATTTTCAATATGCATCCGTTTACATTAGAGATCGCTAGTTGTTTTGTCCTGTTCACGTGTGTTTTTGTTCGGGACATTTTGTACTTGTTCAGAAGATGTGTAATAGCGCCCCCGAGTATACAACAGTGAGAACACAAAAAGCCATAAAAACTCATCTTTGGTGGTATAGTCTTGCGAAGCCAAACTCATGGCAGTTGTCATTGGTGTCAAGGCCCATGAGGCCGTCTGACCGACATGTCAAACAACCAGTTTGTTTTGTTCATCATCACGCTTCGAGGCATTGAAATATCGCCACAATAACAGACCAATGTGTAAAACTTGTATTTTAAAGGTTCTATGCCGCAAACTTTAAATATTTGACATACTTTTGAAAATCCAGCTTTAAGTTGATCCTGATAAGTGGTCATCATCACAGTTGTAAGCTCGACTGCTTTTTTCTTTCGTGAGGGGGTTTGGAGCCACAGTATCTTTGTTACCAGGCGGAATGTTAAATAACGCGACACAAACATCTCGCGAAAATACTGTAGAATTCAACCAATCCGATGACGACTTTAACACTCCTGAAGGGTTTCCACTTTTGTGTCCCATATTGCATCAGACGTTTAGTCAGCGGTCAGTGAGGTCTGCCTTTAAAGCTTTGGAAGTTATTGTTCAAAATCAATTCCCTTCTTCTGGAACACGACTCCTGTGCTTATGTATAATGTTTACAATTTGATTATGCTTTTAGTTACATGAATATAGTACTCTCTGACGAGCACTGCTTAAATCTCCTTGGCAGAATTCCACAGAATTGTTTCTTAAAAGTATTACAAAAAAAGATTATATTCTGCATATGAGGTTTCAATTTTAGTTACGATGCTGCCTTAAAAGAATGCAAGGTAGCTCACAGTGTGTGTGTGTGTGTGTGTGTGTGTGTGTGTGTGTGTGTGTTTGAAAGACTGCACTGGCCTACTTACTGAGAGAGAGAGAGGACGACTGTTTGCGTCTGACAAATTGAGATCTCAATTGAGGAGTATTCTTCTCAGACAGACACACTCTCTCTATTTCAACACGTTCTCAACACATTTTCAGCAGCACATTTACCGAATGCAGCAGAATACGTGACGACGCTCCTGTCTCAGTGACACACGTTCGTCTGCCGCTGCCATGAGGACCAGAATTATCGCTGAATTTGCCATTTCACTGAACACCATTTAATCACTTCTTGCTAATGAAGGATGGTGTGCGCCGTGTGTTTGTCAGCTGTGAATGAAAAATGGGAGTCCTGCAATATCTGACTTCATTGTTTACAGTTAGACCTTTTTTAATGCCACAGCCCCATCAATCATATATATATAATAATTCATGTTATTTAAAACCTGATTCCCCATTAGGAGCATGTAAATTAAAAATATATTATTATTACTATTATTATTACTTGTATTAGCGTATTCCAA
>NC_039285.1:22607485-22667485 GCF_003368295.1 Carassius auratus
AACACTTTAACCTGCAGCCAACAGCTCTTCTGTTCAGTTGAGTGTGTCTTTGCCATATTCACATGGTTTTTGCACAAGAAGTTGCCTTGTTCTGTTCAGGGTTCAGAGTTATAAATTATACATCAAGAGACGATCAAATACAATTAATAGGCAACTGGCTGCTTGACTTGGCCCTTCCCTCCCTCTTAACCTCTTAAGCACTACGTTTCCTGAATAAATGATCGCAGCGCTCCGAGTTGAGTCTCTGTAAGGCTCACTGACCTGCTTGGAAACTGAATTCTAATAGACGACGATTCAGGAGTAAAGCTGCTCTACTTGACAAGTGTCTGAGGACACCGATAGCCATCAGCTGATGTTAGACAGTGCTGCCAGGATCCTAGCCATCCCATTAGCTCACATCAGTGTGCCGGGAAAGATAGGAGACTTACAATAGATGGAGGCAGGAAAGGAAAAACACACATGGTATAATTCAAATGGAAGTTTTAGAATTAGACACAGAATGGGTGTCGGTTCAGGGGTTTATTCTGTACACGAGTCCAGAAATCTCTTTATCTTATCGCTGTAATACACTGCAGCTTTCTGCCAGTATCAGAAAAACAGTGGCAGTCTACAAAATATTGCTTATGTTTGTTCTGACCTTAATCTCACCGATGAAGGTACGAGTCGCTTCGTTAAACTTGTCTTGTGTCGTGTGTTCAGAGTCACGCGAGTGGATAAGATACAAAAACACTTTTCCACCAAAGGGTTGTTGTTTTGTTTTTTTTCAAGGCAAGCAGTTCCTGCTCAACGAAATATAAAAAGAGTGGATGAGAAAAGAATCAAAAGTAAATAAAATAAAACAAAGTACTGTTTTATGAGATGAAAAACATGAGATGAAATGACACAAAGCTCTCATTTTTCCTTAAGTAACAAAAATAATTTCAAAGACAGAAAGACTCTTTCCATTTTTTCATCCGTCATCTAAAAAGTCAATTAAACATATGAGCCAAATGGATTTAGATGACAAGTGACAGAATTGCTTGGAAAACAGAGCATTTGCATCAAATGGAACCTTTTTAGGAAAGGCCGTGAAGACAACTATGGTCACCCATACTCAGAATTTGTTCTCTGCATTTGAGGGTGAAGAAAGCTCTGTTCACCCCCACTGACAATCCCTGCCAGAACTGAGACTCGAACCCGCAACCTCTGGGTTGCAAGCCCGAAAAAATTATCTAAAATAACCAATAAATAATTTGTGGCTCAGTGAGGGAGTCAGTATCTCAGTAATAAACGATGAAGTACAGACAGAAAAGCATTAGCACTGGCCGATCAACCTATTAATCCTGGATATCACACAACTGGTCTAAACTCATTTGAATGAGCAACATGGGGAAAATGGGCTAAATATCCCACTCGGACACCACCTTTAGTCACTTTAAGCCACTTCTAAATCAAGATGAATTTTAAATGATCTGTAAGTCGGTTCTTAACGAGAACTCTATTAAAGTGGTTAAACTGGACTAGAAACCCTTGGAAACAGAGAAATGACTTTGTCTCATATCAGAAGTCAGAAGAGAAACAGCTGCATTAAGCTGCTCTTCATACTTTCACTTGCTTCTCAAAAAGTCAGTGAAAGTTCACCCTTCCTTTTCAGGCACCAGGGCGTCAATTACTGCAGACTGCCAGATGTCGTCATGCATCTTTATTAAAGAAAGACGATAACCAAGTCTCCCATGTCATGGTAGGTATGTCAAACTCCCTGACACGGTTTTAAGAGCCTGGCCTATTTTCTGCTGCTCTAGATCCTCAGTACATTTCATTTTCCCCATGTTATTTCACAGAACTGAGAGACCCAAATAGAATAGCGAGCTTTCATCCCCGGCTCCTCTTTTCAATTATCCTCCCTCGAGCCAGCCGAAAGAGCTGCAGAGCTTATGTAATAACCAGACTGAAGGAAGGTAAAGGCAGAGGAGGAGAAGAGGGAACAATGGACACAAAATACTGAGCACGGCCGACAATGTGGGCTCCTCCAACAAGATATTGTACGTGAGAGGACTCTCTATCTTTAACACACATACTCCAGACATGATGCTGTCCAGAGTTTCAGCACCAGTGTAATAGAGCACACGGCCTCAACTCCTACAGAAAAATTGGTAGTTTTGGCATTTAGATGAAATTTAAATAAATTCAAATGATACTTAAAGTATGAAACTAACACCTCCAGCAGGTGGTGGCAAGTACATGTCTTAGTAACTGAGTCACTGAATCTTTTACTCAATAGATACATTCGAAACAGCTGACTTATTCAAAACCGAAGCAAGTGATTGATTAACCGCTTATTGGATCAACTGACAGCAATTAAGATATCATCATAGATGATACATATTGCACATCCCAGACATGCGATGTAACATTACTTACCTCTTCTGTTAAAAGTTATATCCAGTTTACATGACGACATAACAGTGTACAGTTTTACAGCTCAAGAAATGTGTTCCTGCACTAAAAAACAGCAGATGAACAGAGTGCAAACAGCACATCTATCTATATTCATGGTCTTTTAAGTGTGCTTTAAACTGGACCTGGATGAGTGGAAGACCGCCGATGCAAATATAGGACAAGGCTGTCTCTGGGGAGAGGGAAGGGTTGGGCAAGAAACACAGAACAAAAGAAAGAACAAAACTCCAGCGGGCACACAGAGTATGAATTTAGTTACGAATAAATGACAGCAGACTAGTCTGTAAAAAATGGATCAGACAGGCTGGTCAGCAGACAGGATTTCTGGAACAAATCCAACATGACTTCACAGAGGAGTGCCCACATCCCACTGAGTCCCAATTACTCACTAGGATACTGCAATCTTGCATTGGGTGTCTCAAAAATGCATTGCGGGCCTCCACACAACAGCCTCCTGAGTTTATGGAGATAATATCAGATTTAAGAGAAGGCAGGAGCTCAACAGAAATAACGATACCAGGCTGCATACTAATAAAAAGCTTGGTTGTTTAATATCCAATAAGCAAGAAGACTAAATAATGTTTGGCCACCATACAGAGGATCCAATTGGAACATTGAACATAACTTGCGTGTCTTACCGTATCTGACAACACATGATGTATTCCAATTAAATCTAATGAATCTAATTTACACAAAAGATGAAAATTGCCCATACTTTTGTTTGGCTTTATTCTAATTACATTCTATTTTGTAATATTGACAGTTATGAGTAGAATCATCAATAATTTGATCATTTGAAACCATATGTTCCCTTCAAAAGTATTAGTATATAATTGTCCCATATGGTTCACTATTCATTCATTACTTATTCATCACACTATGATCAATACAGAAAGAGTAAATGGTCTTGCCCTCGCATACTGGAGAATACCAACAAAACCACCTCATGTCTGTATAGACGAAAATGTGGCTTCATAAAGTAATCATATATGCCACTATAGGGGGCAGATTGCCACAGTATTATTCAGAGGTTACCGAAATTAAATATTGGTGGCTTAAAGATCTATATATCTATGCAAGTTCTTCTTTCAGCATTCAACAGCCATGTATTTAAACTTGATGAACAGGCCTAGAATAGAGCCCTGAGGTTCACCATAGGAAGGAAGAGGAGTCTTGTTTCCACTACTTGTGTACTGTTCTCTGACATGTTCAAGTAAACCGGGTTAAAGTTTGCCAGCAACTTAATAAACAACAACACAAGACAAAGAGACAAAATGACAAGACATCATTTTGTACATGACACACCCAATGAGGTGGAAATAAGGGGCAATTACAATGCCAGAGGGAATGGTTTTCATCCTCTATGAATATCGCTGTTGATTGCCAACAGCACTCTGTATAATTAATGAAAATGTCCCTTACACAGTATCTCCTGGCCTACGATGGGACTAACTGTGGTCTCTGAATATGCAAAGTAAGTTCGTGGCCAGCCAAGAGAGTGATAATTTCATAGGAAGTGCTCTGGTGCTCTGTACAAGCACATTTACA
Source organism: Carassius auratus (assembly GCF_003368295.1). Lineage (NCBI taxonomy): Eukaryota > Metazoa > Chordata > Actinopteri > Cypriniformes > Cyprinidae > Carassius > Carassius auratus. Next base: position 22,611,470 of record NC_039285.1, read on the forward strand.
CTTTAATCAATGTATACAGCATTTGTATGATAGTGAATAAACAATAAATAAAAATAAATAACAGCTATATGTAAAAACAAATAACTTTAAATGCTATAAAACAATACATAATAAAAATGTATCAATTAACTATTCACTGTTTTTTTTAAATGCCCATGATAACATTAAAGCAACAACCTATATTATTACATCGTGTTCCTGTGGCTCAAGTGGTAGAGCACTGCATTAACAGCGCAAAGTTGTGGGTTTGATTCCCAGGGAACACATGTTAGGTAAAAAATGATAGCCTGAATGCACTGTAAATCGCTTTGGATAAAAGCATCTGCTAAATGCATTAATTTAATTTAATTTAATATGCATACCTAGACATGCATTCACATACTCGAGCTCTTACCACAGTAATTACATGCCATCAAATCTACTGAATCTAACTCTGCTTCAGGTAAATAAATAAAATAAAATACATGAAATCCTACCGTCCTAGCCCAGTATCAACAAAATCAAATATGAGCAAGGTGCTTATGTCCTTCTCTCTAAGTTGGCTTTGTTATTTTAATTATTTACAATGTCTCTTGGGAGCAGTGCTGACTCAGGATGAGGGATCATTGTAATTCTAATGGCTCTTCCTTAAGCAAAATGCCAACACAGGGGAACAGCCCACCTGGGACAGTTCATGACAGGTCTTTAGTGCTTATATACAGCCATTCGGTGGTTAGAGCTCCTAGACGGATAGTCCCTAGGGATTTCTATAAAACCCTTCTATAGGCACCAGTACTATGACAGCAATTATACAGATTACAGACAGCCTAGTGAGCAAACCAAAAAATAATAAAATAAATTTAGTTTAGTTGGTGTATTTATAGTACATGAACCCTTTTCATTTACCCATTAATTATAATTATTAAATTTTTATTATTTTAAATGAAACCATAAATTCAACATTGTTACTGACACTTGTTCACAAAAAAAAGCAATAAATCACTTGTGCCTAAAAATACTCTCTGATTGACCCACTCATCGGGACAATGATTTCTGACCTGAGCACTTTGTCAATTGTTTCCTCTCTTTGCATTATAAAATTCAATGTCATCATAAGACTTAAACCACATCAAGGTATCGGAGGAAATAACTGAATGCATGTTAACATACATTTCCATAAGCACACACAAATAGAAAATGAGGTTTGTCATTGCGTTGTCTTTGTTTTGTCATTGGGTGTGCACAGATTAATTTGACGCATGACAGTGATGAAGAGGCCGGCTCTGAAGGGAAGGGGCAATTACTTCATCCCAGCGCTCCCTGCCTTTATGAGGCAGACCTGGCTCAGAGTCAGGCTCTTCCAGGACGGATGCAGTAATAGCATTTCCAAAAGCTCATCCATCCCATTCCCTCTCTCTCTCTCTCGCTCCCTCTCCTTCTCTCTCTCTCATGTAATCGCATTAGATGAGGGGCTTTTACCACCACCTGCTCAATACAATAAAGCAGACGTCAATGCTCTCTGCACTCCGTCTCCCTTTCAGTCACTATGCTCAAGTTCACATTGAACAGGCATGCAACGAACACACACACACACACACACACAGTACTGCAGCAGAGCAAGACTACAACTAACCACTATACAACCAAACAAACTCAACTTTAACGCTATTCAAGAGAAAGTGGTGTACCGCAAATCTCAAGCGGCTGTCCTGCGAGCCGTGATACAGATCCTGCACACACGTTATTATGACCCATGCTGCTCTGATGAGGAGGAAAATACTTTTGGAGAGACAAGCACAATATTACTGGCTCATAAGACCATGGAGGACTTAAATTAGGGTAAATTAGGGTCTAAAAACAGAACACGGAGGACACACCATATTCTGTCAAACATCCATTTGAGTAAGTCAGTCTCACAGTAGTTTGGAAGGCATTTGACTGAGAGCTGGTGAAATACAGAATATTTTGCTGGCGATATAAATGAAGCAACACTGTGAAAGATGTCCAAGGTTTAAGGTTTCTTTTATGTTAAACTGGTAAACACAAATGAGAATGATAAAAATAAAAATACTGTTTTATTTCTTAAAATGCATATATATATCAAATAGCACTGAATGTTTAGAATAATCAAATATTTATCATATTAATTTAATTTATATTTTTTTGCAGAAACTATGATACAACACTATTCAAAAGTTTTCAGAATCCTGAAAACTAAAATCACGGATTTCAGAAAAAAATATTGTGCAGCACAACTGTGTTCAACGTTGATAATAATCAGAAATGTTCCTTGAGCAGTAAATCATCATATTATTCTGATTTCTGAAGAGAATGTGACACTGAAGACTGGAGGAATGATGCTGAAAATACAGCGGAGCATCACAGAAATAAATTACACTTTACTCTGCATTCACGTAGAAAACAGCTATTTGAAATGTAATAATATTTCACTGTTTTACTGTATTTTTGATCAAGTAAATGCAGCCTTGGTGAGCAGAAGAAACAAATTTTGAGCGGCGGCAGTGTATTTGAGCCACGGGGTTTGAGCCAAAGGCTGGTCAGACTCGGGCCAAGCGTGTGGGTGGAGGTGACTGATCAGAGACGGGTGTTCACACAAGGCCTCCATCTGTTCAGAGCGGAGCAGCTGTTCTCAGAGTCACATCACCCTTCCTGTTCAGAGATGCTTCTCTCATGGAGTTCCATGGAAAAGATATACAGGAACAACCTGGTGACCATATGTTAGTGCTACGCACATGGATGCCCAAGAGCAGAGCACCCACAATGCAACAACGCAGGAAAATGCAATCCCGTAGTGATCCCATTTTGATGACCAGTGTGCTTCCGCCAATGACCAAGTGTTGAAGGAGTTCCTGTTCCTGCTCATGAAGCTGACGTCTGACGACACGATCGCCGCAGGCCGGAAAACTCAACATAAACGTATTTCAACACTCTTCACTCACACAGGAGCCACGTTTGATTCAATGTGTCACTTTCTCTGTAACCGTATGAACTATACTAGCAATTTATAAGCGAAAAAAACAATCAAACAAAAAAACAAACAGAAAATCTGTGCAAATGCTTGCATTAATGTATCAAACTGTGTTACAAAAATCTGCTCAAAGAGTTTGAAAATGGCCTTAAAAACGTAATTCTAATTATATGACCTAACAGCATTTTTAGATGGAACCCATTTAAAAAAATAATAATTTATAGATAAAAACACACACACACTGAATCAAGTGATACTGGTTAAATAATTCATATTGCAAATGTAATTATTTAGTTTCAGTAGACACTGCTTTGCTTTAAATTAATTTAGGTTTGTAATAAATGTTGTTTATCATGAATGTCGCGGTTCTTTCTGATGGTTTCATGAATACAGCTCATTAAGCCCATGTGAACAGTGTCTAATGTTATCTAAATGCATATAAATCACAAGCACATTTTCAGCTAAACATTGCACAAAAAGAAGAAGCAAGAACCTTAATAGCAAATTGAACCGTATGCATCTCATCTAAAGTATTTCTCTTAAATCTGAAGATTGTGTCGTCCAATATCTGTCAGCGCTGATTCGTCAGGCCGTTATTAATAACCCGATGACAAACGACGCTCTCAGCTGAGCGTTACTCCAGAGCTGATCAATCTTACTGTAATATAATTACATTTCCCCCGCACGACTCTCGATTATGAACAAGGAGCCTGGTCTTCATCGAGGAGCCGCTGAAGGTCTGAATGCTGGAGACGAGGAGACTTTGTAAGTGACAGCCGTAAAAGTTCATTTGAGTATAATGAGATGAAGCAGCAGAGCTCTCGAGTGAAGAGCAGTGTGAATGCTTCTGTTTCCTCCTGAAACCTGTGTGAATGTGCAGCTGGAAACTGTCAGTCTCTCTTACAGGAACCGACTGAATCCACACACACACACACACACACACACACACACGAGTGTATGACTGACACACTCCAGGCTGCAGGAGATCAAACAGCAGAAGTGACTCTGTGCTGCTGAGATCTATTTTTAACAGTTTAGTATGTCTAATTTGGGTAAATTGTTAGTTCCAAAAAAAACTGTGATAGAAAGAAAGGAAGAAAAACTGAAAGAAAGAAAGACACTCTTGTTTTGTCCTGTAGAGTATTAAAGCCTATTATAAAATGAATAATTGTGAGAAAAGAAGAAAAATGTCTGACACATTGAGCAAAGCAGCGATGCATGAGAACAGGATTGTGTTCAGATCTGGTATGAGAAAGAGTTCATGATTACTTTAATGCCCTTGAATATTCTCTCAAAGACAAACAAAGACCAAGCAATCTCTTCAGTTTGCCATTCTTTCCTCAGACAAATACATACATACAAATCAAATGTTCTTCGCTCCTCACAGCCTGAGAGCAGGAGATAAGTACAAATACAACCAGGACAATAAATCAATACAATTTCTATGTTTAAAGCAGCTATCAGTGAGCGCTGATGCTGAGGAGGTCTTCTGTGGTTTAAATTAAAACCAGACCAGACCAGACCAGACTGGCAGAAATCCTCTTGGAGGTGCACCGGGGTCAGACCCAGCCGTATTTAATCACTATAGTGAAATCACACTCTATAACAGAGATCTCAGTACAGATTTACTAACAACGCTCGCTGACATTTCCAGATTCGATTCAGACGCCTAATGGAGACATTTTATCTCGGACCGCTGACCCAACCCTCTGACTCCAGACCAAAACCATCCCGTAAATCACATGAAGCCAAGAATCAATACGCTCCGTCAATTACAGAGACGCAGGACCCCCCCCGCCCCCCCCGCCCCCCCAGTCAAATCATGCAGCACTCATCCCATTAGATATATACGGCACAGATCACATTAATAGCACCATCAATATTTAATCAAGGCCGCCTTTGTGTCTCAGTCACAGAACAATGTTGGCGGAGCCATCAATACCATCAATACTTTTCTCTTTTACAATTCTATCTTCTGTGTAGACCAGCAGCTCAAATAAATCACCAGAAAGATGTTCAAAGAGAATAAAAACGCATTTCTCCGCAAATAAAAGAAGTTGATTTTCTTGTATATTTGGACCCGACTGAAGTACAAACCCGAATCCAAAAAAGTTGGGACACTGTACAAATTGTGAGTAAAAAAGCAATGGAATAATTTACAAATCTCATAAACTTATATTTTATTCACAATAGAAAATAGATAACATATCAAATGTTGAAAGTGAGACATTTTGAAATGTCAAGCCAAATATTGGCTCATTTGGGATTTCACGAGAGCTACACATTACAAAGAAGTTGGGACAGGTAGCAATAAGAGGCCGGGAAAGTTAAATGAACATATGAGGAACAGCTCGAGGACCAATTTGCAACTTATTAGGTCAATTGGGAACATGATTGGGTATAAAAAGAGCCTCTCAGAGTGGCAGTGTCTCTCAGAAGTCAAGATGGGCAGAGGATCACCAATTCCCCCAATGCTGCGGCAAAAAACAGTGGAGCAATATCAGTAAGGAGTTTCTCAGAGGAAAACTGCAAAGAGTTTGAAGTTATCATCATCTACAGTGTATAATATCATCCAAAGATTCAGAGAATCTGGAACAATCTCTGTGTGTAAGGGTCAAGGGTCAAAACCATACTGGATTCCCGTGATCTTCAGCTCTTAGACAGCACTGCATCACATACAGGAATGATACTGTAATGGAGATCACAACATGGGCTCAGGAATACTTCCAGAAAACACTGTCTGTATGGTTGCACAGTGCACCGATATTCAAAAGTATCGCGATTTTCAGAATTAAAAACGTCACGATCCCTAAATGTATTATTTTACTTTATAAACTCTATGGATGAAGAAAGAAGCCATATCTAAACATGATCCAGAAGCGCAGGTGTTTTCTCTGGACCAAGGGTCATTTAAAATGGACCGTGGCAAAGTGGAAACTGTTCTGGGGTCAGATGAATCAAAATGTGAAGATCTTTTTGTAAAACTGGGACGCCATGTCATCCGGACTAAAGAGGACAAGGACAACCCAAGTTGTTATCAGCGCTCAGTTCAGAAGCCTGCATCTCTGATGGTATGGGGTTACATGAGTGTGTGTGGCATGAGCAGCTTACACATCTGGAAAGATGAGCTCCATCAATGCTGAACGATATAACTAAGTTCTAGAACAATATATGATCCCATCCAGACGTCGTCTCTTTCAGGGAAGACCTTGCATTTTCCAACATGACAATGCCAGACCACATACTGCATCAATAACAACATCATGGCTGTGTAGTAGGATCCGGGTACTGAAATGACCAGCCTGCAGTCCAGATCTTTCACCCGGAGAAAACATTTGGTGCATCATAAAGAGGAAGATGTGACAGAAGACCTAAGACAGTTGAGCATCTAGAAGCCTGTATTAGACAAGAATGGGACAACATTCCTATTCCTAAATTTGAGCAGCTTGTCTCCTCAGTCCCCAGACGTTTGCAGACTGTTATAAAAAGAAGAGGGGATGCCACACAGCGGTAAACATGGCCTTGTCCCAACTCTTTTGAGATGTGTTGATGCCATGAAATTTTTCCCTTCAAATAATACATTTTCTCAGTTTAAACATTTGATATGCATCTATGTTGTGTTTTGAATAAAATATTGACATTTTAAACTTACATCATTGCATTCTGTTTTTATTCACAATTTGTACAGTGTCCCAACCTTTCTGGAATCAGGTTTGTTCAAAGACTTCTTTACATAAATAGTTTAACAGCCAAATGTAAAATCACAAATATGGAAACTCTGGACCGAATGAGAGATGCATGAGGCCAACGTTTTGGAGTTTCAGTTCCAATTCAAATAAATTTGTTTAGGCTTGGCTTTTAAAATAAATGTTGTTTGTAATGAATGGCACTACTTTTAATATTAGTGTATCTATCTATATATATATATATATATATATATATATATATATATATATATATATATATATATATATATATATATATATATATATATATTTATTTATTTATTTATTTATATATATATTTATTTATTTATTTATTTATTTATTTATTTTTTACATGGCTACTTATATTTTTTATTATTGTTTTATAAAAGTAAACAAAAACAAAGCATGAAACAATCATAAAACATAAATAAAACTTGTTTAAAAATAAATAAAAGACATAATTGATAAAAATATGTTTACAACATGTAATGAGAAATTATGAATATAGATTCCCTTTGTAAACCTGTTCTGTCCTAATGTGAGATTGCGAGGCCAATGCTGGTCCTGAATGAGTCGTGTATCTGAAACATCAGTCCTCAGCGCACTGTGCAGGACACACACACACACACACACACACACACACACACACACAGCTAACAAAGGCCAGTAAGGTTGTATTTTCTGTACTGATGTAAACCAGCAAGAATGTGGCCTTGCATAACCTTTTTGTTGCATAACATGTTCTCAATGAGGCCCAATGAAATCTGTTTGAGACTTCTTTTTTGGATTTTATTTTATTTATTTATTACCAATTTAGTAAAAAGAAAAAAAAATCTGTCTTTTCCCACAAATTTATTTTTCTATATTTATTTATTTATTTATTAATGCAAATTTAGCATTTTTGGTTTCAATTTATCCAGGATTCATGGATTTCATGATTCTGTAGTTGTTTTCAGCACAGAGCCCTCCTCAGATCGCCAGTTTACAGTGGAAGAATGTGCAAGGCACGGCCTGTATCATTTCAGTAGGGAGTGAATGACTAAACTGAACAGAAACATGCATGAACTAATGAGCTCGTGATGCCCTACAGGAGGACATTAGTGACACAAACATTCAGACACCCACACGACTAATTCCTCAGAGTTCAACACACTTACAGAGGATGTTGTTAAACCGCTGTGATGTTAATGATCCCTTCAGAGAGACATCCAGAGCCTTTATTTGAGACAGAGACACTGAGAATAGGAAACGGACCCAGGTGTTCTCATGAGGCTTAATAAAGGTGAGCCATATATATATATATATTAAATGTTTCAGTTCAGCTGGAAAAATGTGCTCCATTTTCTTGGGAGTTTGAATTTCAACACTGGAGTCTTGAGACACAAGTGTAAATGTGTGTGGGAGGAAAACAGCACAAAAATCTGAAAAAGACAACAAGCCCTAAAGAGCACAGAGCATCGCAGGAGCCTTGATGACCTGAGTCTACTACAGTAATGTGTGTGTGTGTGTGTGTGTGTGTGTGTGTGTGTGTGTGTGTGTCTTTGACCACAAAACATACGGTTATATCTACTCACCACATAAGTTAATACCCAAACATATTGGCAAATCATGTGAAATGACAAAAGTCTGAGACGACACTGATTCATGCAAATTCACTCCAAGGATGCATTAATCAAAAATGTATAATGTTACTATGTATATATATATATGATGCAGATGCTGAAAATACACCTGCACATCGCAGAAATAAATTACACTTTAACACAGATTCACACAAAAAACAGATATTTTACATTGTAATAATATTTCACAATTTTTATATATTTTTGATCAAATAAATGCAGCTCAGGTGAGTAGAAAATATAAAGAACCCAAACTTTTGAGCAGTAGTATAAATGGGGGGCGGGGGGTTAATTAAACCTAGAAACAACAGAAGTATTGTCACTAGTCTACACTACACTACATTCCATCTAGTATGGAAATATACATAAACTCACAAAGTTATACAACTTGAAAGTTAACAAAACATGTTTCCCAACCTCTCAATAAAAACAGCAGAACAGAGCCGTTCACAGCCGTAGACCGCTTTACAGTCGGATTCATTTTACTGTAATGATTCATTTGGACTGAACCAACAGAGCACAGTTCCCAGAAGTCTTCCTCTCACATCTTACCGGAAGCATGTAGCTGCTTTTAATCAATGTTTTCAAGTCCATTATAGAAAATAGACAACAGGCTGTTATTATTTTAGCAGGTCATATTTAACATAATTGTGTGTTTATATTTGATTCAGTGTCACCCACTGAGATCTGCTTATGAGACAGATGTTTTATAATAAATGAGGGTTAAACACCTTTCAAGTTTTCAAAAGGGTCGTGTAACCTTTGCTCACCGAACTACTCATTATTTCAAGTATTCCCCTGACTCTTACCCTTACATGAGATTAATCTCTAAAATAGATAATTTGCCTGGAAGTCCTCCTGCATCCCATCATCTCTTCTCCTGCTCGTCTCCTCTCACGTGAAACTGAACTGATCCGGACGCAAACCTTCACCCATTTCACCGCTTCAGAGGACCACGAGAAGGAAGGAAACGGGGAAAGGAGGAGGACAGGAAGGAAGGAAACCAGATTACGTTCTTCAAAAAAGGGCCTGGAAAGTGTGCAGACTCACTCTCTAGACAACATGACAGATATGAATAGAGTCATTAAACCCTAACTCCATCCACACTCGCAGGAGACGTGAGCCATGTGTGTCTGGCTCCTGCTCGGAGATCACGAGGATGATGAGGATGATGAGGAGTGTGCTGAACGTTTGGGGAGAGATTCATCACTCGGTGAGAGGCAGGACTGATACTGCGGAGACTTAAAGTCATCATCCACAGACACGGACACCACTGACCGCTTCAGCCGCTCTAGTGATCGCACACATCCTCCAGGAGCGTCCGTGTTCACACTTACACACTCCACGACACAGAGGAAGTGTATCATCACTCCCAAATACTTTCACCGCTAACTAAACACAGAATTACATAAGCAGAGCGCTGTCTGTACACGTCTGCGGCCGTTCAGTGAACACGCTCGAGCGCTGGAACATCACCGAACATGCAGCAGCTCGCCTCGAGACGGAGACGTGTGTGTGTGTGTGTGTGTGTGAAGGCATGAGTGAGTGGATTAATAAAAGCTCTCTGATAGAGGGCCACATCTGCAGGGCACAGGACACACACACACACACACACACACACTGATCTCATTACAACACAAACTCTCACAGCTCTTTATAGGAAACTTTTATATGAAAATGATGATTGCAACATCATGCTGTTTTCCACTATAAAGCCACTGGCATGATACAATTCTTAAAATTTAGTGACCAATTTTTTTTTTTTTTTTTTGGTTTTATTGGACCAATACAGAAGAGAGAACTGGACATTACGCCACAGAAGAGTGAAACATTAGTCAGTACTGGTGCAGCACAGGGATGACTTCAGATCATTTTACAGTGAACATCAAGTTAAAGCTAAACCCATCTATTTTTCTAAAAGCATCATATAGATCTTACTGTGAGCAATTCATCCATGCATACATTTCTTTTGAATTTGTCTAACTGGATCTTCTGGAGAAATCATTAGTCTGTTAAACCCCTCCCTTTTAACATTTAAACAATCACAATCCAGTGCACTGAAACAAATCTTTTATTTTTCAATAATCTGTTTCACTCTCGTGTACGTCACAAAACAGAAGAACAGACCTGTCGCTGGAACTATAACCAACAGGCTACTCAACATTTAGAAGAATGCTGGAAGAAAACATATCTGTCTAGAAAGTGATTGTCTAAAAAGATAGTTTTGTACAGGGGAAAACAAAGGCAAAAATGAACTTGAATATCTTTAAAATACGGATTATGCTCGCACTGATGCTCACTGCTCTGTAAAATAAAATTAACTTGATTTTATATTTACATTACCACAATTCTTGGTCATGTTGGTTTTACTATTTTGCGAGTTGTCTGAGCATTTCAGCCGAACTCATTTCTCTATTATGAAGACAAAGCCTTTCAAGATAACAAATAAAAGAATGGCAGATATTTAGGCCAAAGAGGTTAAGAGATTAAAATCTTTGTTCTCTTTTTTTTAATAACAAAGGTAAAAGAATGACAAAGATACACATTAAACTACACATAATATACCAATAAAACAAGCAGTGCTGTATTTTCAGCTACAGTAGGTGTATCAAGAAACTGAATGAACAAATATAAAAATTAAACACTATATAAACTGATTCCTAAAGCAACTGTGTTAAATGTCTTCAGTCGAGAGCAGTGAGGGATTTTTCTCTGTTTTGTTGTTTTATTAACATTAAAGGAACAGTTCACCCAGAAATAAGAAATCTGTCAGCTGTCTGTCAGTGTTTTGTTTTTATACCACCATTTACTCACTCAAAAATGAGTTTCTTTCTTCTTCTGAACATAAATGTTATTTTGAGGAACAGTTTCTGGTTCACAGTGACTTTCAGAGTATTTCTGCTTCTATCAAACTCAATGTTTGGTTACCCACATTCTTCAAAATATCTTCTTTTGTGTACGGCACAAGAAAGAAATCAATACAGGTTTGGGACAATGTGACCGTGAGTAAATAATGACAGAAATGAAATTACAGGGTGATCTGTCCCTTGACAGTAATGACAGTAGGCTGCATGTTTAATAGGCGTACTGTCCCTTTAAGACCTGCACGCATCTAATATACAGACACGAATACGGTTTTCTCTCAACTGTTTACTTTCATTTTACACATAAAAAATTTAATATTTATGATAGCAGTCACCATTAACCCCTTAAATACAAACCCCTCAAATATATATATACACACACACACACACAAACACATACTGGTGAATCAAAAAATTTGAATATCATGGAAAAGGTCTTTATTTTCTGTAACTTAATTTAAAATAGCAAACTTTCTTATATTCTAGATTCATTGCACACAAACTGAAATATTTCAAGAGGTTTTTTTTATAATTTTGTTTTAATTCTGATGGTTATGACTTACAGCTTAGGAAAATTAAAAATTCAGTATCTCAAAAAAATGTGAATATTCCATTTTGAGCTTGATTAGTTTAATTAATTATGAGTATAAATACTGGGTACCTCTTGGGCTAGTTTAGAACATGCAATCACAATAATGGGAAAGACTAGTGACCTGTCCAGAAGACAATCATCAACACCCTCAACAAAGAGGGTAAGACACAGAAGGTCATTGCTGAAAGAGCTGGCCGTTCACAGAGTGCTGTATCAAAATATATTCATAGAAAGTTGACTGGAAGGAAAAGGTGTGATAGGAAGAGGTACACAAGCAACAGGGAAGACCACAGCCTTATGAGGATTGTAAGGAAAAGCCGATTCAAGAACTTGGGAGAGCTTCACAAGGAGTGGACTGAAGCTGGAGTCAGCACATCAAGAGTCTCTACACTCAGACGTTTCACCTGGGGCAAGGAGAAACAGAACTGGACTGGTGCTCCGTGGTCCACAGTCTTCTTCTCAGATGAAAGTTAATTTAGCATTTCATTTGGAAATCAAGGTCTGGAGTCTGGAGGAAGACTGGAGAGGCACAGAAACCAAGCTGCTTGAACTCCAGTGTGAAGTTTCTGAGGTCAGAGATGATTTGGGAGCTGTGGCATCTGCTGGTGTTGGTTCATTGTGTTTTATCAAGTCCAAAGTCAATACAGCCATCTAGCAGGAGATTCTAGAGCACTTTATGCTTCCATCTCCAAACAAGCTTTATGGAGATGCTGATTTCATTTCCCAGCAGGACTTTAGCACCTGCCCACAGTGCCAAAACCACTTCCAATTGGTTTGCTGACCATGATATTACTGTGCTTGATTGGCCAGTCAACTCACCTGACCTGAAGAGGAAGAGGTCACCTGACCTCTATTGTGAAGAGGAAGATAAGAAACATCTGACAAACAATAAAGAGCTGAAGGCCGCTATCAAAGCAACCTGAGCTTCAGTAACACCTCAGCAGTGTCTCAGACTGATCACCTCCATCCGACGCCGCACTGAAGCAGTCATTCATACATTTATCAGACGCTTTTATCCAAAGCGACACTGTTTTATTCAATGTTACATTAAGACTATCAACTTTTAAATATCATGTGTTCCCGGGGAATCAAACCCACAACTTTACGCTTGATGAAGCAGTGCTCTACCAATTGAGCTACAGGAACACTGTTATTTTCATTGATTTCATTAATGTTATTTTCATAGGAGCCATGCATCTGAAGTATTCATGTTTCATTGGATTCTATGCTGGACAATATTCTTTAAATATATGCATTTCCAAATTTATTCAAACTTTTTCTTCCCCAAAGTTACATTGGCACACATACACGTACACTGACATCAAGGAGGACTGAAGACACATTCTCACATACTCCACTAAACCCCAGAGATGAAATACTGGGGGAGTGAGAGAGAAAGCCTGAGTCAGCAGACGCTCAGTGTGAGAATGTTCACAGAGAAGGAGACACACACCGATAGAGAGCACCAATCACAGGCCTCAGAGCTCTCCTCAAACCTGCTCGAGTGTGTGTGTGTGTGTGTGTGTGTGCGTGTGCGTAATCTCCTCTGAATCACCAAGAGTGTTCGTTTGCACAGCACAGGAGACCTTGGGGATTGTGGGAAAGTTCTCACATGGTGAAGCGTGTCAGAGAGACATACGTGTGTATCATCACACAGAGACACACACGGGTCACAACAGTCTTCCTGACGTGTTTAAACACATACAGCCGCTCAGTGAAAGTGTCTCTGTTAGTTTAGTGTATCTGTGTGAGTGACAGAGTGAGAAAGAGGGGAAAAATACAAGAGAGATTGCTCACTTCCTCTAGTCAGCAAGAGATTCCACACACAGTATTGAAGGAAACGTGTGTGTGTGTGTGTGTGTGTGTGTGTGTGTGTGTGTGAGATGACACTACAGCAGTGCTGGAAATACTGATGAGGAAACACCAACACATTCCATGCAATCCACAGAGAACACACACACACACACACAGGCATATCTCACCATGACAAACATTTATAGATGAATATATGTCTTATGATTATTTGCCCTAATACATTTTTATCATGCAGGCACAATTCATATAGTCACAGTGCTGAATAAAGACAAATCAATCAAAATATTAAAAAAATAAATAAATACAGACAGCATTTAGACATTAAAGTAACGAGCCAATGAAATGCCAGTTTCATCTCCCCTTCTGTTTAGAGAGCTACGAAGCACATCCAAGATACATTCATTTATTAATTTATTTTCCCTATGAGTTCTGTGACGGGACAGATGGCTCTGATGAAAAGATGAATATATGAAAAAGAGGAAGAAGGAACAAGTCCAACTGTAAAAAAAAAATTAATAAATAAAATGTCCAGCTGTCCTGCTCGGTGGTGATGACGTGTTATTAAACACCAACCTGGGAAATTATGCGCTGAGCTGATTTACGAGACGCCAGCTCCTCCGGCTCCGCTCAAATAGAGTCGGAAAAGAACAAACTAGCTTTTGCAACCCAAAGTCAAACAAACTGAGCCACAATGATTCTAGTGTTGGAGTCACGCTGAGCAAATGATTAAACTGTGAAGTCATCTGTTCAAACTGAGAGAGAGACAGAAGCTCAACCTTCTGAAACACTGCAGGCTCCTCGCACCGGTCACCTAAACCTGCCCGTCCCTCCCAAACATCCACGCACTGGTGTGCTATCTAACTTGGCAAATTAACATGCAAAAGCACAAATGGATCGATCTGTGTCAATTAATCCAAATTCCAGAAAATATCTAATTTTTTTATTATTATTATTTAACAAATAAAAAAATAGTGATGAAAGCAAAAATATTAAATGTAAAAATGATGTTAGAAAGATGGCAGCAACATAACATTGTTTTTACACAGAGACTGGAAGGTACGTTGGAAGGCTCGTCACACCAGGTCTATTTTCCCTTCATTGGCTGCCAGTACATTTCTAATTAGAATTCAAACTTTTGTTGTCTGTTTTTAATCATTAAATGGTTTGGCACCTACAGTACTTATCTGGCAGACCTCTGATCAGCTGCTTCTAACTGTTCCTAGGTCTAGATTAAAACGTAGGGCTGATCGGGCCTTTTCGGTAGCTGCACCTAGACTGTGGAATTCTTTACCCCTGTGTGTTTGAGCAGCACCAACTATATTTACATTTAACCCTAATGTAAAAAATTATTTCAGGCTTTTAAATGTTAAAATTTAAATGTTAAATGTTTTTAAATTCCAGGCTTAAATTTAAGTGTCATTGAATCTTTAGTGCTTATTTTAAATGTATCTTTGCAATATAATGGTTTTATGTGTTTTACTGTACAGCACTGTATTAATACAGTTGTATTAATGTCTGCTTTAAAAGTGAAATAAAGAGAAAAAGTGAAATACATTGTTCAGTTCCACAAATATTAAAATCTCAATATGGCTCAACATGACATGTTCAGTGGTCAAAAACCCAAAGTGGGTCACTCACTAACAGTGACACGTACACTAACAGAACTAACAATACTGTGAACAATACCTCTACAGCATTTATTCATATTAGCCAACATTTAGTAAACATTTACAAATACATTTTTAAAATCTAAAGTTGTTTTTGATATTAGTTAATGCACTTTGAATGAATATGAACCAATAATAAACAATTATATCTTTACTAAAATTAACAAAGATTAATCAATTCTTAAACATATTGCTCGTGGTTAGATAGTTAGCTAATGCATTTACTGTACATGCATGTCAACAAATGATTTTTTTCTTCTTCTAATGTTACCCATAGTTGTACTGTACTGTATATGGAGTACTTTTATAGTCATTTTAGGGTTTACAACAACATGTAAGTGAATAAACGGCAGGTTTTCATTCATGGTAAACTTCAGCTGTTAATAATTCTGCAGTGTCTCAGTCTGACCTTGCTCTGTTTGTTGAGTAATTTGGTTGGCTCATCTGAGCTAACAACACCAGTTTGCAGTGAACCAATGACAGATTGCCTCTCCATTGTTTGAGCCACGCTGAGAGAGGAACACAGCCACTTCCTCTTCCAGCCCTATTACAGCGTATACAAATGGCTGACAGCATCAGTGTGCATTCATTCATGCGGTTGTGCCCTTGTACATGGACACGAGACCACAGCGCCTGACATATGCAGATTGTTTATGGAGGTTGCTCTGTATTTACCGGACTCTAGACAGCTCACATATGGCTGCCGTCTTCATTCAGACAGGCAAGATGATTTCCTCGAGCACCACTTCGCTCACGCTGGGCTAATTGCTGCCACAGACCCATGAATTTCGACTAAACAGAAGCACCAGGCAGCTGTTTCGCGACACATAAAGGAAGCCAACGCAATCTACAGCAACTAATTGATTGTTGTTTTTTCAGTTTACAGCACTAAACAGAAAACAAAATACAGAGGAAATTAGACAACACATTTCCAAGTACTGAAAAAAAAACTAATCGCATCTAATGGAAGTCATGTTTAACAGCAAGAGAGTGACTTACTAAGCGTAAACTGAGCGAGATCCCATGGGCCAAGTGCACACATTTAAATAGGCCCCGATTCATTATCAGGCTTGATTATATTTTCCCAGAAGCCACTTCAGAGTTCACTATCATCAAGCAGTACAACACAAAAGATGATGCAATAAATTACTGCAGGGAAACATTGTCATCTTACCAGCCATCATCTTCTGAGCTTCGTAGGGCTCCATGTAGCCGTCGTTCTCCGTTGGCTTTTCTGTGACCGTCTGGGTGCCGCCCGCCTGGTCCGCTGCGTCAAAGGGATCGGCATAGTCCTCTAAGATGATGAGCTGCAGAATTAAAGAGAAAAAAAAGCATCATTTAAGTTAGGGCTGTCAAATTTGTTACATCATTGATTGCTTCCAAATATCAAACTGCATGTATATCGGTAAAGAAATATTAACATCTAGGCTTATATCCTTTTAAAGGTTGTTTTATAAATCGAACAGAGAAGTGCAATCAAATCTATCAGAGGATGAGTCTCATTTAATTCTCTCACTTTCATTAATTTATTTCTATCCCACTGTTCCTCTCTCTGCAGGGACAGGACACAAAGGATGCTTGTAGAAAGAGGCTGTGGTGAAAGGCACAGAAGGTAGCCAAACTCTCTCTTCACTCACACGTAAAGTAATTATAAATTCACACAAAAATAATCTCAATGATTAGTCTTGTTAGCTCAGCTTTTATAAATTGACAAAGTCTGGTCCATTCTCCGTCTTACTTTAGACAAGAACCTCTCACTTAGACTGTAATACTTTGAATAATATACAGTTCTACTCATTAACATGAGATATAGGTGACAGAAGGTGACAAAAACTGTCTGAAAGACTAAATCTTTCCAATCAGAATTGTGAATTTGTCATCTTCTCTCACAATTTTAAGATGTGGTGTCCCACAAGGCTCTGTTCTAGGTCTGATTTTATTTTCACTGCATACGTGTCCTTTGGGCTCAGTTTTCCTTAAACACAACTTCTCTTTTGATTATTTCTATGCTAATGACTCAAAGATGTCAAACCACTCACACCAGGTGAAAATATAATAATCTATCTTTCACAATCCATTCACGTTGGCTTATAATCATGGTATAATCCATTTAATATCCATGTGCAATATCAAGTTCAAGTTCAAGTTCATTTATTTATATAGCACATTTAAACAGCCACACAAGACAGACCAAAGTGCTTTACAGAACAAGCATATAAGAATAAAAGCAGAAAAACACACATAGAGAACAACTAAGCTAAGATTAATTATAAAATCAAGAAGCAAATGTAGAAAAAAATAAATAAATAAATAAATAAATAAATAAATAAATAAATAAATAAATAAATAAATAAATAATAATAAAAAAAAAAAAAAAAAAAAAAAAAAAAAAAAAGAACAGTCTAAGATAAGAAATCAATAGGCTAACGAGAATAGATATGTTTTGACCAGAGACTTAAAAACAGGGAGGTTGGGAGCAGTTCTGATCTCTAGAGGCATGGTGTTCCACAGACAAGGCCCTGCCACCGCAAAAGCACGCTCCCCTCTACGCTTAAGTCTGACACGAGGGACTACCAGCAGCGCCTGGTCGTGGGATCTGAGACTTCTGGACGGAATGTACGGATGAATAAGTTCAGAGAGATAAACTGGTGCTAGGTTGTGTAAAGATTTGAAGACAAAGAGAAGAATTTTGAAATCTATTCTCTGCCGGACTGGTAACCAATGTAAAGATCTGAGGATGGGAGAGATATGGTCATATTTGCGACAATTATGGATGAGTCTGGCTGCCGCATTTTGGACTAACTGAAGACGGGAGATTTGAGAATCTGATATACTGCAATATAGTGAGTTGCAATAATCCAGTCGACACGTGATGAAGGCATGAACCGCCATTTCCAGAGTTATTGGAGTGAGAAAGCCTTTGATTTTAGATAGTAAGCGAAGTTGGTAGAAACCAGAACTGACTACAGATGAGATGTGTTTATCAAACTTTAAAGACTGGTCAACAAGAACACCTAAGTTCCGCACTTCTGTAGATTTAAAGGGAGATAGACCTCCCAAGTGTGGGCATGTGAACTGGGACCTTTCACTCGGGCTGAAAACAATGACCTCGGTCTTATCATCATTAAGGGATAGGAAATTTTGAGCTAGCCATGCCTTCACCTCCTCTAAGCATAGATGAAGAGAGTTTAGTGCTGCAGGATTATTGCGCTTGATTGGAATGTAAATTTGGGTGTCGTCTGCATAAAAGTGAAAAGATACACAGTGTTTCCTAAAAATTGTGCCCAACGGTAGCATGTAAAGAGAAAATAGAGAGGGAGCCAAAATAGAGCCCTGTGGAAGACCACATCTCAGGGGTGCCATGGAGCTGGAAAAGTTTCCCATTTTTACTAAAAACTTTCTGTCAGTAAGGTAAGACTGGAACCATGACAGGACAGAGCCTTTTATGCCCACCCACGTCTCCAGTCTAGCTAGCAGAGTAGGGTGGTCAACGGTGTCAAAAGCCGCCGACAGATCTAGGAGAACTAGAACCACAGTGTCTCCACAGTCAGTGGAGAGATAAATGTCATTTAGCACTCGCAGGAGAGCGGACTCAGTGCTGTGGGCAGTCCTAAACCCAGATTGAAAGACCTCATATATACAGTTATTTGACAAAAAGTGTTGGAACTGATCCAACACGATTTTCTCTAATAACTTGGAAATGAAAGGTAGGACAGAGATGGGCCGGTAATTTTTTAAAACAGAAGGATCCAGTGAAGGCTTCTTGAGCAAAGGAGTGACCGTAGCCACTTTAAGATTGGCCGGAACAGATCCAGTGCTTAGACACTTGTTAATAAGGGATACCATACCTGGACCCACCGTGTTTGTGATTAATTTTAAAAATCTCGGGTGAATGATATCATTTGGGCAGAATGAAGGTTTGAGCTTAGCGCTCACATCCTTCAGTGTCTGGAGGTTAATGGGAACAAAAGCCTCCCAAACACAGGAGGTACGTGGCCTAATAGGGGGGAGAGTTAATTTAGGGCAGATACTGGTCCTTAATGTAGTGATTTTGTTAATAAAAAATCTCTGGAAGTCTTCACATAGAGCATCTGAGGCAACAGACAATTTAGCAGATGGGTTTAAAACAGAATGAATGACAGAAAACAAGACCTTAGGGTTAGAGTGATTGGATTCAATTAAGTTTGAGAAGTATGCGGCTTTAGCTGATTTAGCAGTGTTCTGGTAAGCTGTAAGAGAGTCTTTGAACATGCGGAAGGAGACACTTAGCCTGTCCCGTTTCCATTTGCGTTCGGCCTTTCTACATGTTTGTCTTTGGAGACGAGTGTCAGAATTTTGCCACATATCTGATTTTGGTTTGGGTTTGTGAGGCTTAAGAGGAGCAGTCACGTTTGCTACTTTAAGCCAGGCAGAATTTAAAAGGCTAAGATGCTGATCTGCATCCAGGTCAGATAAAGGTTGGTCCAAGTGCCAGTGAGAGCATAACTCAGTAAAGCACAAGTCGAAGTTTGTGTTGAACTGAGGAGAATAGAACCGTGACATAACAGGATCAGTAGTGGGTTGAGAAAGCTCCAGAAGAGACAGTGAGAATAAAATAGGCTTGTGATCAGAGAGAGGAAAATCAGAGATAACAATATCAGTGACATTAATCCCATAAGATAACACAAGGTCCAGTGTGTGGCCCTGAGTGTGGGTAGAGTTTTTGACCCACTGCAGTAGGTTAAAAGCATCTATTAAGTCAAGAAACTCCTGCGACAGGGAGTTTGAAAGACAGCAGACATGAATATTGAAGTCGCCCAACAAAAGGAAGCGATCATAATTTGTGGCAATGTTGCCAATGAACTCAGTGAATTGCAGTATAAAATCCTTAGTGAAGAGTGGAGGGCGGTATATCACCCCAATACAGATGGGACCATTCCAATCTAGGTGGAGAAGCTGAGTTTCAAAGGTGGGGAAGGCCGTTGCAGGGACCAGCCGGCAGCGTGAGGAGAGAGAGTTATTTAAAATAGTTAAAATCCCACCCCCGCGTCCATTAGGACGAGGAGAGTTAAAAAATGTACAGTTTGCTGGAACCAGTTCTGATAAGGGAGTTAAATCACCGACCTTTATCCATGATTCTGTGATGAACATAAAATCCAAGTTGTGTGATGAGTAGAAGTCGTTTAATAAAAAGGTCTTATTCACCACGGAGCGGGCGTTTATTAGCGCCAACTTAGGTGGAGGAATAGACACGTGAGATGACGGCGCTTTTCTCAATGAGCGAAGATTTTCGTGATTTACTCCGTTCCGCCGGGCACGTCGGCCAACACTGCGGAGATCAACCTGAGTGGCAAGACTCAGATGTAGAGGGAAAACAGGACGAAGACATCGGTAAACCGCGTCCCGCGGGTGCCATGCTACAGATCTGCGTCCAAACGAAATGTCAGCTTGTAAATAAGCTTTCAGTTTCGTCATGTAACCTCCGCGGCAACCTCGTTTCCTCCTTCGCTTTCTCCGCACGGTGTTTAGCGGCCACCGGCAGATATCGTGCAGGAAGATAGTTTGGGGAGGCTCGTATGGTTTGTGAAGTGGGCATTCCACGTCCACGGTGTGAAAGTTCGCGTAGTGAAAGTTCGCGTATGAATCCCCAACGGAGATGCGGATGTCTAGGAGAGCTTGACGGGCGTACACCAGCCGCGTACAGCAGGTAAACGACACCTCAGACAGAAAGAGAAGAAAACACGAGAGCTGCAGACGGCAAGCCAAACACACAGGCGCCAATATGTATGAGACAGTCAGCGAGGGGACTATGGGTGGTTTGTAGGAGTGCCGTCTGAGGCTGAGTCTACTAAGACACACAAATGAATCAATAGAAGAAGTATAAACTGTTCCTCTCTGCTCAAACAGCATTGCACAAATACAGGCTTTGGCAGGCAGACATTTTTAATTGCAGCCTTGTTCTTCTCCTTATTCTAAAGGGTATTTCACACGCATGATGGTAATTATGCACATGACCAACACTCTGAGATTCATTCATTACCCCTAGACTGTTTGTCAAATTGGAATTTGGTCTCCAGACACCACAAAGCTGTAATCAATGACTCGGTGCTTCAAAATACACAATTTCAAGGGAGGATGTGACAAAACAATAAGCCTCTATACAAGAAGATGTTGTACTGGAATACCAGTCCTCCAACGGAGCGTGAACTACCGGTAATACAAAGATCTTTGCGCATGTGACGCCAACCATGCAATCATACAATGCATTCTGCAATGTTAATACTCGTGTAGGAAACTGTGATATAATTTCACAATGTGGTTCATTATTAATATAGTATGATTGAATAATTCAATTTAGTATAATGGCAACATGATCTGCGGTTTGAAATGAAACGTGCTGGTGATTCTGCCCTCAGTAAGAGAGTTCAGTGATATGGTGCCATCTGCTGCGCTGATCTCTGGTAGAGGTTTGGACATTGAAATCGGACAACTCTTGGCAATCCTCTGGGCCATAACTACCATCATATGAGATAGTCTGGAGCAAAGCAAGTGCAGGAGAAGTTGGGTCACACAATCAATTCCCTTTACACACAAACACCATTCATCTCACATATTTTACATTCTTTGTAGGTCAGTATGTGTTTTGGAAATGAGCCTTTGTAATTGTTCTCTGTGGTTTGTGGTCAAAGAAAGACAAGAGCATTACCATAATTGGAGAACTACAAATAGACCTTAGCCACACATAAAAGGAAACCTCAGTGTTCCAGTCAAAACTTTTTGATTCATGTATTCTGGATATTTCTGATAAGTTAGAACCTACCATAGCACAGGGTCTGCTTTGCCTAAAGTGTCTAAGCCCTCTTTTCCATCAGTATTAGGAATCTGTTTTACTGTCCAACGATTGTAAACAGTGGTGTCCCACAGGGCTCCATTCTTGGTCCTATTTTATTTCCACTGCATCTGTGTCCTTTGGGATCAGTCTTCCACAAACACAACCTTTTTATTTGTATAAACTCTGTGATAATGACTCACAGTTGTCAAAGCACTCAAACCAGGTGAACATCATCTACCCTGCCCACTTACTGCCAGGAAGAAGTTAAGCCTTGGTTGGTAAGAAACCTACTTTATAACGAAAAGAGGGAATGCATTATATCTGGACCTTTTAACACAACTAATAAAATGTCAGATTGATCAACTTCCATTTTGATTGATGCATCTCACCACAGTAACATATATAGGCCTACTTGCTTTTTTCCTTCTCTTTAACAAATGTAACACTCTCTATACAGGAATCTCTCAGCACCATCTGTCCTTCCTGCAGCTCTCCAGAATGCAGCTGCCAATCTTCTGACAGACAACAACAACGAGGATCACATTACACATTACACAGAGTTTAAGGTGCTACTGTTGGTTTTTTAAGACTTTGCATGGCTTACCACTATATAATGCCGATTTTCTCCAGGCTTTTGAGATATTCATTCACATCTACATTTATCCATTTTACAAACCCTTTTATAACCAGGTTTTATTCAGTGTATTTTGTTTTTACCCTTTATTTACCCGGTATTCCCACCCCATGCCACTGGTGAACACAATGATGCATTCACTCAAGTCAGGCCAGTCAAGCAAACAAAGCTCCCCAGAATCAGTGTTTACAATTACTTTTTTTACTTGTTGCAGTTTTTCACATAAAAGTGGAGAAGAACAAGTATTTTAACATCAAAACATCTACATTCTTTGCAGAAAAGAAAAAAATCTACATAATCTAAGATCCAAACTTAGCATTTTAAATCTAAGTTTGCTGGAAACCCTGCCTTTCTCTATGTTTAAGGTATGAGGGGGCTGTAGCAGAGCAGGAACAGAGAGGCCATCATCATCTCGGTGTAATTACAGGCTATTCCTCTGTGCGCTGTGGGATTGAGACAGGGGACGAGACCCAGCATGAACATAAACTCCAGTTTACTTTCCTACCACAGATAAAGTTCCTGCAAAAACATCACCATTAATCACAAACTTTAATGGCACAATGATAGATGTTAGAAACAACAGCACTACAATTCATTCCAGAGTCGGAGCTCTTTGCTTTCTGAAACTGCCATGTTCACTCCCCTCATCATTTCCAGTGTTTACAGAGGGACGAAAGCGAACCCAAACCACACCAAACCCTGTCTGCAGCTAAAACCAGAAACCAGCGTCAGAGAGAGCCCAAGTACATACTACTCTTACCACTTCTGCAGTCTACATAATGGATTACATACAACAACTTTGAAAGAACAGAGCAAAGCACACTGGACAGAACAGCTTAGATGCAAAATGTCCCAAAATGCAATGCTAGAGATCTTTAAAAGGAATTTAATTAAAAAATAAGTGGTTTATTGGTGCTTGCTATTTACAGAAAGCAGTAGGGAGTATGGAGAATATAACGCACAGTACTGTAAGTATGCTTTTATTTCATTTTTGAATATTTTGGCTTGATTATCATCCGACAGATGGACAGCAGATGTCCTTTTGAGTGAATAACGCCATCAAGGTGTTTCTCAAATATCACCTGGCTCAAGCACCACATTCTACATCGCCGTGTGCTTCGAGACGAGCTGATTTTATGCTGGAAATGTGGACTTATCATAAAGCAAGGACAAACAACAGTCAAACAGAGGACAGGAAGGAGCAGATATATTTATAAGCATCTTTCAATCTCACATGAGGAGCCAGTCAAAAGCGTTTCCACTGCTGTTAATGCTGTGTTTCAGCGGGGCTGTTTTGACTCTGAAACACGTCAAGGTCAGTCCACACAGCTCAAAGACCATTATCTGAGTCCGACACGGAGGCATCCGAAGCATTAACACGCTCTCAGAGAGGGAGATTCACCCTCATACCAGAACAGAGTCAGTACTGTAAAGACATGCAGGTCACAGAAACATCAAGAGAGAACCAAACAGCTGACCATCAGTGACCACTGAGAATCAAACAGAGATGAATTAAAGTCATTTCTTCTAAATTAAACATATGTGCATGATGTACATTAATTAACAGAGCTGATAAGTTACATAATAGAATTTATCTAATAATAGTTTTTTTTTTTTCAAACCCACATTTAAACTTCTTTAGCAAACATCTTAGATATTTCGGCCTACAAAGAATATATTATATTTAAATAATGAATATCAAATTAATGTAGCGGAGAAGTTAAGATAATGGAATTTAACTGATTTATTTAAAAGCTTTTTCTCACATTATTTCATTCACGGTCCCTAGGTCACTCAATTTTCTAAAATGTATTTAAGAAGATTGGACGCTCAGTAATTTAAAGGATTAATAAGGGAAAGGCTAATTATATTGAAGCAACAGCATGTTGCTGCGTTTCCCATTTATGCAAAGTTTGGGTGATTTTTAGCCGTCCTCCACTCAAGCATACTTAACAAGCTGTTTAAGCTGAGCGAGGAGAGAATAATTAAGCACAGTGGCTCTTAGTAAAGCCTCCTGGAGTGGGACGACCATCTGCTGGCTGCGTGCGCTGGGCGTCATGAGAGTCAAAAACACATGCAAACACTACACATGCCCTTGAGGAACACGGTGAGAGAAACAGCCGCACAAACACACAGACAGAAGAAACCTTGTGGAAGATCAGGAGGTTGAGCTGGTTTACTCCAGCAATGTCACTTGAGTTAGTTGTAAATGTAAACCAAAAACCAAGAAAAGTCTATCCTTGAACATAAATAAATAAATAAATAAATAAATAGTAGTAATAATAAAATAAATAAATAGTAATAATAACAAAATAAAAATGATAAAATAAAATAATAAAATAAGATAAAACATTATGAATAAATATTAATAAAATTAAATAAAATTAAATTAAATAAAAAAAAAGAATTTAAAACTTGTGCTAATGTATCCTTATAAAATAAATTAAACCTAATTTAATTAAAAGTATTTTGAATAAAAATATAAAATATTTATACACATAATATATAAAACAAATATACACTTAGATTTATTAAAAAATCAATAAAAAATGTAGAAAAAATAAATAAATACTGATCCATATTACGCATCTGATAAAACAACTACAGTAAAATTATTATACGGTAATAAAATTATACTGAATAAAGCACTGTCAGAATGTACAGCTACTTCTGAATCCCCATCAATAAAGAAAGTGTAGTTATGACATCTACTACCAGAAATAAGACACCTGACAGAGACTCACGATCATCTGCATCGACTGCAAACACACGTTACACACAAATATGAGTTTTCTGTATTGAGCCGAACTGCTCGACTCATTAGATTCGAATCCTCCATTAGAGGGAAATGAATTTGATTTGATTTCAATCCGTCCACCCTCAAATTGATCTTAGGAAACATTATGTTAATACACTCTTTCAGGGTGGTGAATTAGACTTGAGTCCACAGACTGAGTTCAGATCCAGAGGGATTCTTCTCCTGATAACACCATCCCAGCTGTCAAAGCTCCGGAGATGACGGAGGAGAGAGCCTGACGCTGATGATTTACGTCCGGATCCGCCGGGATCTGAGCGGCACATAACCTAATAGGACCTGAGGCTTAGCGGCACGATTGCATTACGAGCCGTTTCAAAGGAGCCCTTTCTGCTGCTCTTGTGCTTTTGCAGCTAACGCTTTGTAAAGCGCCGATCAAATCTAATGAGGAGAGTCCTCTGAGAGGATGACACACAGCAAGAGACCAGACCACATCCCGGATCCGACACAGGAACGCTTGTGCTCACTGACCTGTCAGTCATTCGTTTCCTCTTCTTCTTCTTCATTTCCAATTCTAATGATTTAATACAAATGTATCACTATACATTAAATGCATTGATACAACTTGTAACAATTTAATCCCTCTTTTAAAATGCAATCAAATAGAACAATTCACAAAACATTGCATTTTATTTTTGTCAAATAAGACGCTGTATAAAAACAGAAACATGGGATTCAGAGCGAACACTCAAGGTCTTCTCATGTAGTCTCCATCTGTCCTCAGTTCTGATGACCGTCGCACCAGAGACTCGACCGGACGCACCTCGCTTTAATAGAGCGCAGATATTCCAGATTAAACACTAGAGGACACGCTTGACAAAATCCTATTTCCCCTCACCTCTTTCTCTGTTTCCGACAGATCTGAGTTTTAGAGAGAAATGGAGGCGATGCAGGGAGAAAGTGAGCTTTTATTTAACACTTTTATAATGGATGCACATATTTCAGAATATATTGTGCACTACACACTTATTTGAGCATCAGCTGCAGAGTAGATTTGTGGAATTGTGTGCACTGGGGAAAATTCAAGAAACGCTGGGATTTAATTATTTAATTATTTATATATTTAGTTTATTATTTCATTTTTAATTTATTGTTAAAGTTTTAGTAATTTGTTGCATTTGTGTCACTTGTATATTTTTTATTTATTTAATAAAATGTTATTTATTTTTTTTTAATTATTAATTTATTAATTAGTTTACATTATATAAAAAGCAAATGAATAAAAAGAGCCTATTTTTAGGGCGATTAAGATTACATTATCTAATGTTATTTAATTATTTATTCAATTATTGTCAGTTTTTAGTAATGCAATGCACAAAATTACCTTCAAAAAGATAATAAATTGTATTAAAAATATTGCATAAAAATAAGTTATAATATATTGTGTTCTATACACTTCACACTATACACACTCAACACTATTGCATAAAAAAAAAAAGCTAAATCTTCATGCAAAATATAAATTGATCTATTTTTGATTTGGGGTGAATATAACATTCGGTCAGTCGTTCCTCTGTTCAGCCGCGGCTCAGTAGTTGTTGTATTTGACGCAGGAAAGAGATCTCTTGATTACAGTCGGAGCAGGGCGGCTCTGACACGGGGCTTTCCACCACACACTCCTCACATCCAGACACACACAGTGGCCTGACAGCGCCGAGGAGGATCATGGGAAAAACATGGTTTACAGGGCATCGATTTTGAGTCCGAGGAAGCTTTGGCTGTAAGATGCTGGAGAGGCGTGTTAACCACTCCCTGTCTATTTCAAGGGGCAAGATCCGACTTGCCCAGTCAGAAGGGATTGTCAGGGAGCCGTAAACACTTCCTGTCAGGAAGAGAGCACTTCCTCAATCCTGGAGCAGAAGCACTCAGACTCACTGCTCTGACTCAGACTAAACCAGCACGATTACTGTCAAACTAAAAACACTAACTGAAACAATATGATACCATGTAAAAAAAGTAAAAAATAAAAACAGCTAGTTTCTAAAGCAATGTCTCATTTTCATGTAGTCATGTAATAAAAATGAAAACAAATACTATTAGAAAAATAACATTTTATTTATTTAGTTTATTATTGAATTTGTAATTTATTTTTAAAGTTAAAGTTTAGTCATTTTGTTGCATTTGTGTCACTTGTAAATTTACATGTGATAAAAATTCTAAAATTTTCTGGTAAAAAAAAAGAAAAAAACAGAAAATCTTTACTATTTGTATTTAACTTAAGTAATTGTAATAGATTTTTTGTATATATTTCTATACAGTTTTTATTTATTTATTACATTTTCATTTTCACAATTTTTTTTAGTAACTTTGTGTTTTATAATTTTTGTGAATTTTTTAGACATGTATATGTAGTTTTTAATCTGTTTTTGTTATGTTAGTACATCAATTTAAACAATTCAAATGAGAAATGTTGCCTTTATTATTATTATTATTTATTATTCTTTTATAATATATTATATATTTTAAGTTTTCTTTTTATTTATTATTTTTTTTAGGTGACGTTATTTTCTAAGAAAATTATTTTTTAAGGATAAAACTATGAAAATTCTTGTTAATGTAATCTGAGTGTATGTTATTTATTCAGCTATGATTACCCTGCTACGAAGCATCTGAATGTGACATGAGAAGAAGGAAGGATCTTCTGTCAAACACCAAACAGATGCTGAAGTCTAAGATGTGAGGTTTGCAGCCTGCACCACAGTCACGTCCACACATCGATGTTCTGGACAACTGTGTCTCTCTGATCAGCTTCATCAGTGACAGTCTCTCGTGTCTAATGAAAGACTCAATACAGACACGCATGCCTGCGATGTCAAACATTCAGCCATTCAGATAAAAGAATAGCTCACATATCTGCACACACACACACACACACACACACACGGTCACCATAGTGACACATCCAACTCAACTCAACTGTACTCAACACAATGAAGATGATTAGATGACTTTTTAGTTATTTCCCATCCCAAGCACACAACAACTCCACTACAGACTCTTAATTTTCTATTTCTCTAAACCAAATGTTTTTTTTGTTGTTGTTGTTGTTGGTTTGTATTTTTAACATGGAACTGATTCAAAAAGATACAAAACTTCAGACTCTGTTTATTCTTAACTGTTTGTAAAGGGGTATTTTACCCAAGAATCTATGGATGTCGATGGCTACCAGCAACTCTTTGGTCACCAACATTCTTCAAGATATCTTCTTTTGTGTTCAGACTCGAGGGTGAGTTAATGACAATTTTCATTTTAGGGTGAACTATGCCTTTAAAATACAGTTTGTGGATAAGGAGTAATTAAACTAATATTATGAGTGATGAACGTTGCGTAAGGAAATGAGTTCAGTGAGGACAGATAGAAGCAACTAAACCTCAAAAACATTTCTACACAACACCGATCAGCACTGATAAGATGGAAGTGTTTATCCATGTGCAGAGTGCAGTAAACCGGTTTGGATCTTGATCTCGCACAGAAGAATCCAGATCTGAGCGGACAGATGGAGACCGGTCAACAGGTCAGTATTTCACTTGATGGTCTTCTCATCAATACAGACTTATTTCCACACATCTACAGGTGCTGGCCATATAGTTAGAATAGCATCAAAAATTTGATTTATTTCACTAATTCAATTCAAAAAGTGAAACTTGTAAATTATATCCACACAGACTGATATATTTCAAAAGTTTATTTCTTTTAATTTTGATGATTATAACTGACAACTGAAGGAAAATCCCGAGTTCAGTATCTCAGAAAATTAGAATATTGTGAAAAGGTTCAATATTGAAGACACCTGGTGCCACACTCTAATCAGATAATTAACTCAAAACACCTGCAAAGGCCTTTAAATGGTCTTTCAGTCTAGTTCTGTAGACTACACAATCATGGGGAAGACTGCTGCAAAAGAGGCTGACTGTTCACAGAGCTCTGTGTCCAAGCACATTAATAGAGAGGCGAAGGGTAGGAAAAGATGTGGTAGAGAAAAAGTGTACAAGCAATAGGGATAACCGCACCCTGGAGAGGATTGTGAAACAAAACCCATTCAGAAATGTGGGGGAGAATCACAAAGAGTGGACTGCAGCTGGAGTCAGTGCTTCAAGAATCACTACACACAGACGTATGTAAGACATGGGTTTCAGCTCCGCATTCCTAGTGTCAAGACACTCTTGAACAACAGACAGCGTCAGGAGCGTCTCGCTTCAGAAAAGACTGAACTGCTGCTGAGTGGGTCACAGTTATGTTCTCTGATGAAAGTCAGTTTAGCATTTCCTTTGGATATCAGGGTCCCAGAGTCTGGAGGAAGAGAGGAGAGGCACACAATCCACGTTGCTTGAGGTTCAGTGTAAAGTTTCCACAGTCAGTGATGGTTTGAGGTATCATGTCATCTGCTGGTGTTGGTCCACTGTGTTTTCTGAGGTCAAAGGTCAACACAGCCGTATACCAGGAAGTTTTAGAGCACTTCATGCTTCCTGGTATCCCTGTTTTTAATTGGCCAGCAAACTCTCCTGACCTTAACCCCAGAGAGAATCTATGGTGTATTGTGAAGAGGAAGATGAGATATACCAGACCCAAGAATGCAGAGGAGCTGAAGGCCACTATCAGAGCAGTCTGGTCTCTCATAACACCTGAGCAGTGCCACAGACTGATCCACTCCATGCCACGCCATTCTAATTTTCTAAGAAACTGAATTTGGGGTTTTCCTTAGTTGGCAGTTTTAATCATCAAAATTACAAGAAATAAACATTTGATATATATCAGTCTGTGTGTAATGAATGAATATAATATACAAGTTTCACTTTTTGAATGGAATTAGTGAAATAAATCAACTTTTTGATGATATTCTAATTATATGACCAGCACCTGTAGAAAACCTCTGAGAAACATTCAAACACTTGCAGAAAACAGGCCTGGCTTCCACAAAGTACAGTAGTGTTAAAATATAAAAACTGAAGCTAGTTCATGAAGCCCTCCATTCTGCTGCAAGGTCACTGCTGTCTTTTATCTTCTGTTTATCTCTCAGTAATTCACTTTCACAAGTCCTTCAACTATTCATTTAACACAGGTGTGTGTGTGTGTGTGTGTGTGTTCGGAGGTTGTTGTTCATTAACACTACTAAAACAATAATTAATCATCTTACAAAACGCTCTCAGCCGAGAAGGTCTAATCACAACAAGAAAAACAGCAACACAATAGCAGCAAAGGAATCATAAGCTAATGCCATCAGCCGGCCTGCTTACCACACTGGGGAAAAAATATATATCATTATTTATGTTTTAATGATAATAAATATGTGTTGTCACAATACCAAAATCATTCAAATAATTCAATCAATTTTCAGCAAACTGAAGCGACTGACTGAACGCTGCTCTTGTTTCAAAATCAAGGAGAGCAAAACGCTTGACACAGATATTGGCATTCCGAGCATTAGGAAAGCATTTCCATAATTATCATCCACTTGTCAAGTAATTAAGACATTAGTTGGCCTTTTCAGAGCACTAGCAGGATACTAGTGTTTCAGCCTCGGCGGTCGATAAACGTTATTCAGTACGTGCGAGCAGAATCACTGCGATGGACGGAGCATAACGATGATAACACAATACGACAATCCTACTGCTCACAGTTTAGTGTTTCTAACACAGCACGGATCTATAAACTCTGGTAATAACAGTTAAAGGGACAGTTCACCCAAAAATGAAGATTTGTTGTTAATTTACTCATCCAAGATGAAGGGGACTTTTTTTTCCTTCAGTAACAGTGAAAAATGTTTTTAGCTGAAACCGTGCTCCTTGGTGACTCACAAAATGCAAGTTAATGGCTACCGACACTTTGACAGTCAAAAAAAGCATAACGCAGAACACCAAATGAATCCCTGTGACTCATGGCGATATACTGAGGTCTTATGAAGCGAAATGATCAGTCTGTGCAAGAATCTGCACATTATTTACAGCATTATTACTGTAACCCAGAGCCTCAGGCAAACAGTGATCTTATTTAGCTGAACTAGTTGAATCATCTGAATCAGTTCATGGCTCGAGCAACTCAATCAAAACTCACTTTCAGATGCCTGACAGACACACCGACTGGAAATGAGCAGAAACAGCAGCAGATCTGATTCTATGATGAATGAACTGATTCAGTGAACTGAGGAATCAGTTCGACACTGACTGAACACAGATGAGCCGTTGATGTGTGCATACGTGAACCAAACGCTTGAATGAAGGGCCAAATGAACGTTTTTATGGCTTCACGTTGTTTATGTAAAAAGGTGAGCTGATGAAGACTAGTTTATACACTTTATTTGCTATCAACATGTACAAACCCGATTCAAAAAAAGTTGGGACACTGCTTAAATTGTGAATAAAAACAGAATGCAATGATGTGGAAGTTTCAATTTTCAATATTTTTTTCCGAATACAACATAGATGACATATCAAATGTTTAAACTGAGAAACTCCTTTCAGATATTGCTCCACTATTTTTCGCGGCAGCATTGGGGGAATTGGTGATCCTCTGCCCATTTTGACTTCTGATAGACACTGTCACTCTGAGAAGATCTTTTTATACCCAATCGTGTTGCCAAGTGACCTAATACATGTAAGTTGGAAATCGCTACCTGTCCCAACTTCTTTGTAATGTGTAGCTCTCATGAAATCCAAAATGAGCCAATATTTGGCATGACATTTCAAAATGTCTCACTTTCAACATTTGATATGTTATCTATGTTCTATTGTGAATAAAATATAAGTTTATGAGATTTGTAAATTATTCCATTCCTTTTTTACTCACAATTTGTACAGTGTCTCAACTTTGTTGGAATCAGGTTTTGTAAAACATCCATGATTTACATCATTATTGACTGCTTTAATAATATAATTGCGTATATGTTATGTCATTGTGTGATCATCGTATGAACTGGTGGTCAGTTATTTGAATCAGTTTATTGAAACGAACTGTCTGAAAGAACCAGTTCAAGAAGAAGCATTGTCTGAAGCTCTGGATTAAAGGAAATAAAACTGAAAGTAATGTTTAGTTTCTTGCACAGACTGAACTTTTTGCTTCGTAAGACCTCAGTATATCATCAGGAGCCTCTGGGATTCGTTTGGTGTTTTGCATTATGCTTTTTTTGACTGTCAAAGTGACGGTAGCCATTGACTTGCATTTTGTGAATCACCAAGGAGCACGGTTTCAGCTAAAAACCTTCTTCACTGTTACTGAAGAAAAAAAAGACACCTACATTTTGGATGGCATGATGGCGAGTAACTTAACAGCTCATTTTCATTTTTGGGTGAACTATTGCTTTCATTTTCAGGTCACTGCAGTTTTTTGAGCAGTAAATCATCATATTATTCTGATTTCTGAAGATCATGTGACACTGAAGACTGGAGGAATGATGCTGAGAATACAGCGGAGCATCACAGAAATACATTACACTTTAACACAGATTCACTTTCACATTGTAATAATATTTCACACTTTTTACTGTATTTCTGATCAAATAAATGCAGCCTTGGTGAGCAGAAGAGCATACACTGTATGTTGAACACACAGCTTCGTTTGAATGGCCATCAATGGAAGCAGATGGTTACCAGTAGGTCTAACAGAGTCATTTTAACCAGCCAAGCCTTGACACACACACACACACACCTGTGTGTTCCCATATGTGCTTATGCAGTATCTCTTCCTTCAACAACCTTGTGATTCAGTAATCAGGACAAACAGCATTTGATAAGAGAGCTGACCAGCACAAACAACACTCTCCGAGTGACTGCAGCTCAACTCTTTTAATTAGACAGTGCAGAAGCTGCAGTATTTACCAGGATTGATGAGTCGGTCGCTTGTTGTCTGGCTTTGACAGGCAGTCCACGAGTATGATGCCTGTGAAGGCCTGAAGTGTTGATCAGCTCAGCAAGAACGAGAACGAGAACGAGAACGAACAGCCTGTAGTATGCACCCTAACTGAAGATATCCAGATAGTTGGGACACGTGCACTAAATGACAGCACTGTTTGAAGCATGCCGTCTGCGCTTGCATCATATCACTAACCTGAGAGCGCACGGGCCGCACCTCGCAGGAAAAGGAGTGGCATGTATGAAGCGTGCAGGAAGCATTCTGAACGAGTTATACATTTGTGATCGCTCTCACAAACACTAAAATAAACATTACACACATGAACTCAACACGAGTGAACGGCTACAGCATCCACGCATGCATGCATTCAGATTTCACCATAACATGTATCCCAAAGCACTGCAAAACGTAAAAAATGGTCAATAAGATTTCAGGGCAAATGACTGACTTAAACTGAAGGTCAGAGGTCACTGTTACTGTTGACCTCTGCATAATTTCATCCTGCACAGTTTGACTCATGTGGGATGAATCTAAAACACAGACACCTTCTGGAGCAACAATCTTCTGGATAATAAATGTCTAACGACCCATTTTCATTTCCACCCGAAAAAACATATACCACATGGGCACTATAATAACTCTACAATTCCTAGAATATCAAGAGAAACCCAAAGCCATGTAAAACTTGTGTGGATGTGGATCCTCAGGCAGCTCAGAGATGTTTATGGATGTTAACAGCAGATTGAGAACAGTGTCCTCCCAGCTCATAACCGTTGTGGAGCACATAAAACAACTGGTTTCACCGGTTCTCTGCTGAAGCATGGCCTTTACCCTCACAGAGTATGCCAGAATCAGTAAACCCTGTTATTGTCAAATATTTTCACACTGATGGTACTCCCAGTGAAGGTTTCAATTATACATACATACATACATACATATACATATTTACATACATACATACATATATATATATACACATATATATATATATATATATATATATATATATATATATATATATATATATATATATATATATATATATTTATTTTTCCTTTTCTATACTAAATTTTATGATTTTAAAATCATTTTGTTTTACTAAAAACACTATTTAATATGAACATTTTTTTAATTTATTTTTTTTATAAATATAGGGTTGATTTATTACAGTTTTATTAATTGTATTTAAATCATTGAAGACAAGTTGGTAAAATCTTGCTGTATGTTCAGGTTGTGTGTGACTGTAGACTGCGCGAGGCTCCGTGTCCCGTGGATCTACCTGTGGAGGTGAGGCGGTCTTACCTTCTCCTGCTTGCCGTTCTCGGGCTCTGCGGGCGGGGAGCTGGGGGTCTTGACCGCGGTCGCCCCGCTGCTGCTGCCCGAGCTCGAGCTGCTGCGCTCAACCGTCTCCACCTTTATGAGCCGGTGCTTCGGAGACACGTACTTGATGTCCGGCGAGCCCGCGGAACTCAGGCCGGTGGAGAAGGGCACGTTTCCGCCCGGCGTGTACGGATCCTCGAAGTCCAGCTCCTTCTGGAGTTTGTATGCGGTGAGGATGTCGGGCTGCGCGGACAGTAACCCGGTGCCCGTCTGCTGCTGGAGGCTGAACGCCGGGGGGCTGGAGACGGCGGTGTGGAAGTGTCGGTAGTCCGGTTTCGGAGGTTGCGGGGCTTTGGTGGTTTTGAAACCCAGGTGCTCCTTGAACCATCTGGCCATGCTGCCAGCGCATTGCTCACAACTCCGATACGAGATGTATCCGTACCAGTCCCCGTCCGAGTGCTGAGGCTCCGGCTCCGGCGGCGTGAAGTGCACGTTTACCGACTCTATCACTTTCTGTTTGGTGAAACTCTGCGCGAGACTCCTGCGCTCTCTCCGTGCGCGCGCGTATCTGCCTCTGCGTGTGTGTGTGTGTGTGTGTGTGAGACAGCTGAGCGACTGCTGGGATATATTGGGAATTTCTACCTGAGATACTCACTGCCACCTACCGGTGCGCTCTGACACTGAGAGGCACGAGACCGAGGATTTGATCACAAACACACCGTCACTGCGCGCGCTACGGCGACAAACAGGTGCTGAGGATAGAGCTGTAGCAGGCGTTTTGAAGAAAAAACTAATAAAAAATGCCTTCCTTAAAAACTGAACCATGCTCTTACAGTGTGCATTCATCAAACTTGTGTTTTTGATTCAGTTGATTACAAGTATTTGCTTGTGAAGAGCAGTTAGAAAGTCTTTGTATTTTTCGTCGATTTTTGACCTGGAATGTTTTATGCAATAATTCATTATCTCTTTATCAACTTGTTTTCTTCATTTAACACAGGTTTTGATTCATCTGACGTTTGCAGCAGTTTTTGAGTGAGCAAAGCTAAAATTATCTGCAAATAATGTTTAGTTTGTTTTTGTTTTTCACTTATAAACTGAAGTGCATGAGCTCAGATCAATCACAACCTGTGTTAGTTGAAAACACATTTATAAACAGAATAAAGGATTTACAAGCAATTTTCTTTCAGGCCGGTCAGCTTTGACTGGAAGTGCCAAATGTGCATGAAAAGGGGTAGAGAAGAATTATTTGGGAAGTGGTGATACGCTGTCTGAGCGATAACATTAACATTTTCTGGAAAAAGAAGATCCTCTCTGGGTCAAAGTGACCAGAACATGAGGGTTAAAACAGCTGAAATCCGGCTGACAGTGAGAGAGACAGAATATTCTATTAAAAATATTCTGATGTGGTCTCACATGATAAAAGCCTTCAATCTTTAAGAGTGTTTGTGAATAAAGCATTCCAGAGTTCATTCTTCAGGTCAATAGACACTTAACACACCTGTAAGAGTTTCTCAGTGTGTGCCATCAGTCGGTCAGATGTGCAAATGAACACCTGGACAGCATCTCAAACATCCGTTTGCATGACAAGAACCCAATGCATTTACAAAAACAAATGTGTGTGCATCAGTCTGACAATAACACAACTCACCTGGAAAACATTCACACTCCCTGCTTCAGAAATGCAAAAAAGCAATGTTACTTGAGTTGAGAAATTGACAAATCCTGTTGCATCTTCCATTCATACTTTGGCATGCAGTAAACGCTCTCGGTTGTGTGTTTCTTACAGAAGAAATAAGACAGACACACTCCACACATTAGTTACAGGAGCCAGAGACACGCTGCTGTGGCGCTTTATGAAGTAATATTTCTCTTTAACACCACTGTCCTTCAGCATGAAGCACAGCAGTTTAATCCTCCTGAGAGAGTCACGTTTAATTTGCCCAGTCTGATTCTCCGTCACAGTAAATAGTCCACAAATTAAAGACTCTGGGCCCAAATTCAGTCATTTAATTGCAGTTGTTTAAGGGAAAAGGTGGTTTGACGAAAACACAATTGCATGGATTCAAAAGCATAATATAAATCAATTTAAGTGCCCAAAAACTAAAACTGAGCTTAAAACTGATCACTGTAGAATCCATCGACATCATCCTTGCAGATGCTTGAAGAAACCTTCACAAACCTGCTCTTAATCTCCTGCAACTGAGGAGGAAAACACATGCATTTAGCAGATGCTTTTATCCAAAGCAACTTAGAGGAACAACATAAATTTGTCAAAGAGTCATGAGAAGATAAAACAGCAGCAGAATTCATGCACTCATCATTCGCTGACCTCCTCGCTTTGGTCAGTAAGCTCCTCCAGCGTCTGTCCGGCCTGCATCACCGGAGCTGCAGTCTCCTCGCTGTAGACTCTCGCTCTGCCAGGGAGTCATTATCAAGATGAAACCTTCACATCGTTTCGGTGCCAATGGATTACTTTCAATATTCCACACACTTCCCTAAACGCCGGTTTAATACTCAAACTAATCTTAGCTGAAACCACACACAGAGCAAGACGTTAATGAGCGTTCTCAGTCGAGACAAATAAACAGCAGACGGACGGATGAGAGGAACTGCACTGGCCAGAGCCGGGAGTCCTCAGAGACGCCGCTGCGGTGAGAGACCAGACCATCGTCCAGATCAGAGCGGCCTGGGGTCAACAGCAGCGAGAATCAATCAATGTGTGGCTTTTGATGCCAAAGTTAGTAGAACAAGAGTCAAAGTCTTGATCCAGTCTAAATATGTACTGACAAAAAAAAAAAAAAAAAAAAAATCAACAAAACATTTTCCTGGAAAAGGCTTGCTTAAATTTTTTTTGTTTGTTTTTTAATTGCTGATAATTTGTGCAACGAAAAGACATAAACATAATATACATAAAACTATTTACTTGCACAAAATCAAACATTCATTCCAATATTAATCTATAGCAATTCTAACACATCCAGTGGAATACATACATACACACATATACACATATATATATATATACAGTCATGGCCAAAATATCGGCACCCTTGGTAAATACGATCAAATAAGGCTGTGAAAATTCATCTGCATTGTTAATCCTTTTGATCTTTTATTTTAAAATTCACAAAAATGTATCCTTTCATTGGATAATAATAATTTAAAATGGCTGTAGTAGAAGCTTGTTTTTGAGGTTTGTGTTTGGATTATTGTCCGGTTGAATGATCCAAACATGGTCCATTATAAGATTTCTAACAGAGTCAGTCACTCACTGATTTTTTATCTGTTGGTATTTGATAGAATCCATGATGCATGTGTCTACACAAGATGTCCAGCAGAAATCTAGGCCCACCACATCAGAAATACAGCTGTAGATTGGGGTGCTGTTTATCTCTGTGTTCACCAAACCCATCTGGAGTGTTTGCTGCTGAAAAGCTGATTTTTAGTTTCATCTGATCACAGAAGCCAGTCTCATTTGAAGTTCCAGTCGTGTCTGATATCTGAAGATGCTTTAGTTTGTTTCTGGATGAGCTAGGAGAGTTTTTCCTGTAACCCTCCCAAACAACATGTGGTGATGTAGGTTCTGTTTGACAATTTTATTTTTTAAAGGTTTTCTGAACCAGAGACTCCACTATTTTCTGCATTTCTCCAGCTGTGGTCCTTGGAGAGTCTTTATCTGCTCCTCATCACACATCAGGACGATATAGACACGTCCTCTTCCAGGCAGATTCCTGACATTTTCTGTTGATTGGAAATTCCTAATTATTGTCCTGATGCTGGAAATGGGAATGTTTACTGCTCTAGCTCTTTTCTTAAAGCCACGTCACTAATTTGTGAAGCTCAATCATCTTTTGCTGCACATCAGAAATATATTCTTTGGTTTTTCTGATTGAGATGGATGATTAAGGGAATTTGGGCTTTGTTTTCCCTCCTCTTTATATTTCTGTGAAACAGGAAGTCAGAGCTGGAGATGTCATGTTTATAATCACGCTGGAGTGCTCATAATTGTGAATATGAATGGGAATATACTTCAGACATATTTTACTCATAACAATTTCTAGGGGTGCCAATAACTGTGTCCAACGAGTATTTGAGAAAAACATTAATTTCATAATGATATTTCCCCCCATTTTAAATTCTTAATATCCAATGGAAGTTTAGATGTTTGTGATTTTTTATTATTTTTTATAAAAGATTAAAAGGATTAACAATGCAGATTAATTTTCACAACCTCTTTTGATCATATTTACCAAGGGTGCCAATATTTTTGTCTACTAACGTGTGTTAGTAAATACCTTAGTTTTTTTTAAATACCTACTATAGGGGTCAAAATAGAACTTTAATAAAATTAAATATTTATTTTTTTTATGACAAAAATAAATAAAACTGTATTATTTAAATACAGTAAATAATTTTAAATAATTTTATTTTAAAAATAAATAAACTGTATTATTTACAAATTACAACTGTAGCTCTCGACAGTTACCTTTGCCTATGACTTTATTAATACAGTTGTCTGATTTATTTAGTTGTCTCAATCATTCAGAAATCATGCAAAAGAAAATTAAGCAGTTTTACTATGATAAAAGCATGGTTTATCTTGGTAGGGGTTGTGATGTCCACATGTTTTTCATCTGAGAAATCATAGAGGCTGTGTCATCTATGTCAAAAAGCTGGACCAAACTGAAAGATTAGGTGAATATATGTCTGGCCAAGAGCCTGAACATGATCTGATCGTCCTGAAAGTGTAGCAGATGCAATTACGTGGCCTTTGGTTCCCTTTACAGAAATATGTAATAACATGTTATGCACATAAATGTTTTATTTTATATTAGCCTGCATTATGTATTTTATCAGTGTTATTAACCAATCATTATTGCCTCGTTGTTTTTATATAATGCATTTTAGGTCATTATAAAAGCTATTGATGGCTTAGGTCTGTTTTTATCACCAAAATAAATTATTATCTTAATACTTCTACTTTATGAATTTTTATTTGAAGCAATAAAACCATGGCTAATTTGCAGTTACCATGGCTACAAGAACGATGATTTTTGGTGTTATTCTTGCTAAAATCATGGCTATTTTTTGTAAGGGAACCTGGAGAGTCAGAGAGAATATTAGATGCGTTGGTTGAGGTGAAATTATTTCAACATTAAAACACATTATTAACGTCAACAGCCACAAAAGTTTCACAGGAATGTGAGCATCCGTTGACGAGACACTGATGCAATGCTACACCTCTACACATCTGGGGAAGGAACACACTCACCCTGATCCTGAATTGCCTGAGGATAACATCTTCAGTTTGGGGGTGGATGATTATTTCAATGCAAAGTAGTGCATCTGCACGATACTTGTGCTTCTTAACGATGTTTTTCAATCTTCAGCCACAATTCATTGCAACTGCATGAAAAAAAAGACAGTTTTTGGATGATCTTGATCTCCTTTTGGTCTCTTCGCCTCGAGCTGTTGGAACTGGAAGCTGGGAATAAAACAGACACGCACAGAGCATTACAGTAATGGATTCAATAAAGCATGCACAAAACGACGATACATTATGTTCTGAATGTTTAGGTCTAGCTCTTATAAAACATGTCTCACCGTGATGGTTTCCGAGCTGCTCTCTTCTCTGCTGAAGGTTTGGCTGTTGCACGCTTGGTTTGCGTGAGTATTTTTGTTAAGGCAGCTTACCTGTTTAAAAATAACACCCATCTTCTCCAGAACACAATCATCTGTCCGTCAAAAGATGCTGAAGCTGAAAATGAAATCAAATGTTTGGTACCTCTGCACCTCAGATAAAAACGACAACAGGGGTCATAGATGGCCTTTATACTCTATATACGCCTGTATACGAGTCTGTGCATCCCTGCTTTATATTTCATATGGTAATATAAAATAGAGTTAGAGCAGAGATACGATGCTTATTTACTCAAACAAAGCACACCTGAGACTCTGAAGGAAATGAATAGTCAGTTGTAGTCACACACAGCTTTAGAGTAAGTTGAAGAATAAATGCAATGCTCAGAAACTGCTTCATCTTTACCCAGCAGCCCTGGATGCACAAGGAGGTCCTCTGAGAAAAACAATTATGATTCCTAACCTTTTTATTTATACACCATTGTATTTATATTATGTATATTTGTATTTATACAGTACCACTCATAAGTTTGGATTCATTACTATTTTTAATGTCTTTTGAAAGAAGGCTCTTATGTTTATCAAGCCTGCATTAGTTTGTTATAATATTGTGAAATTGGTTGGTTCTGTTGCTTGCTGAAACAGATGAATACTCCTAAAGCTACCGCAGCCCATCTATTATGATGAAGGAAGTGCGTTGGGAAGCACGTGAAGTGAATGTAGGACTGCGATCAGCTGTGATAACCACATTATATCAGAAGAGTAATGCTTTCAGGACAGATTAGAATCCTGACGCATGACTTTAGTTAATTGGGAATATTGCAGTGGCACATTTATGAGCTTACGCTATTCTGTGAGAAAGATTCAGCGCTAAACTATTGGCACAGATGTTTGGCATGACATCATCAGACTCAGATGCACAGACGCATACCAAAACGCCTCTTAAACCATTGTTTCTGTGATGAGAAAGCCACATTCAGTCCCATTATTGATTGATTGAATGAATGAAAAAAAATGTAAAACTCACTTATTTCAGATCTAATCCTCTGACAGGCTCGAACTGAACCAGATCGATTAGTCACATGATATTGGCAAATATGGCAGGCTTCTAACTGTGCACTTTGGTCCTGTGCCAGCTGCCTCTGAAATCACAAATAGCTTTCTCCAGACATCACAGGCCTCCATGAGCTCATGGTTTGGCACAAGGACACACATATTTATACTTGTGTCTACATAACCGCGTTCCTTTGTGTCAGTCTTTATGAGTGAGGCACTGAATCATTCATTCAGCCGATTGATTAGAAATCAGATATTTCCTGATAATACATTGCTTTAATACTACTATTAAAGTGGTGCATTTTATTGGGGCGTATAACCAGCTGTTTTCTGTGAATGTGCGAGAATCCGGTTCATTATCTGCTGTAGGGGAATAACGAGAAGAATGTGCAGTAAACCTTTAAACTGTTGAAGATAAAACATTAAAATAAGATAAAAGCCTTGCACATTACATTTACAAGCTGCACCTGCTCTTACGGGAAAAAATAAGGTGGATATGTGTTTTTTGTTTTAAACGTTTGCAACTGTTTTCATCACTTAATTAGTATCACCATAATTACTACAGTATCAATTTTGTAATTTTATGGTGAGCTTGTTACAGCGTAATTACACATTTAAGGCTTAGTTGCATGTGTTTAAGCATAATTACTGTATGCATGTCTTCTGTTTCAACGGGACAGATTTAAAAGCAAAGTTTGAAAACTAAAACGTATAAATAGAGTGCCTTACACTCGTGTAATAAGAGTCTGATGTGTGTGCTCTGAACATCATCACTGTATATTGTTCAGTGTGCTCTTCAGTCTCCTCGCGTGTCGTTCTGAGGACTCATATATATAAAACTCTTAAAAGTCACTTTGGGACCAGCAGCTCTCGCGGCCCAGACTCTAAATTGATAATAAAAGGCAGAGTTTGTGTCATTGTTGCGTCCTGAGGGAGAGACTGAGGAAGCTGAGGCTACAGTTTTCCTGCGGTGAGGACAGGTCTCTCTCTCTGGAGGGAAGATGTGGATAACACAGTTTAGAGAGCGCTGGACTCATCGATTGTGCTCGTGGAGAGAGACAATAACAGCACTGAGTCTTATAAACATATACAACATGCTTTTAAACACTGCAAACTACGATAGTGAGTGAGTGGCCTCCTCTAAAACACTATCTGAGTCATTCACGTAAAAACTGTTCAAGCAGATTTCAGCTGATGCTCAAATTCAAGCTTTCTTGGAAACTTTTTTCATTCCTATATCATTCCTATTACTATTTGCTGTAGATTTTATTGATTTACCCAAACTTTCAAGATTGATAATCTTATGAAAATCCATTCTGAGAATATACACACCACTGGTCAAAAGTTAAAAAGAACAGAATTTATTCAAAATAGACATCTTTTGTAACAACATACCATTCAAAAGTTTGAGTACTTTTATTATTATTATTATTTTTAATTAATGCTTTATTAAGCAAGGATATGCTAAATTGATTAAAAAAAGTGATAATAAAATCTATTATTATATTTATGTTTTTATTTTGAACTTTTAAACTGTATTCTGAAAAATGTATCAAGGGTCCCAAATAAGATACTGAGCAGCACAACTGTGTTCAACACTGATAATAATCAGAAATGTTTCTTGAGCAGCAAATCATCATATTATTCTGATTTCTGAAGATCATGTGACACTGAAGACTGGAGGAATGATGCTGAAAATACAGCGGAGCATCACAGAAATACATTACACTTTAACACAGATTCACACAGAAAACAGATGCTGTAGATTGTAATAATATTTCATAATACTACAGTTTTAATGTATTACTGAACAAACAAATTCAGCCATAATGAGCAGAAGAATCTGAACCTGATTGGCTGAGAGGAGTGCAATATAATTAATATAACAGCACTCAAACATTTCATAGTCTGTATCTCTCTGCTTGCAGTGTTTCTCACAGTCAGAGTCATGGCGGACGCTCATCTATTATTATTTTATAAATAAATAAAAAATATATAGAGCAGTAAATTGCCTTAAGCAATGTTTTCTCGAAAATGTATATCTATTATAACAGTATGACTGAAGAATGTGCTAGAAATTATATGGAGAGACAAATATACATATCGACATAATATTGTGTTGTTTTGTGTGCAGTTTCCATTCAGGCTGTAATCTTGTCATATA
Source organism: Carassius auratus (assembly GCF_003368295.1). NCBI lineage: Eukaryota > Metazoa > Chordata > Actinopteri > Cypriniformes > Cyprinidae > Carassius > Carassius auratus. Next base: position 22,654,990 of record NC_039285.1, read on the forward strand.
ACTACTATCTGATCTGTGTATTCATTACATCACACACTGACTGATGCAGACACAACAAATCATTTAATCCAGTTTGATTTGTATTGAACTATTTACTCTGTCGCTTTCAAGAAGAGGATGAAAAGAAGCACCTGAGGTGGTTTGTGTGTCGGGAAGATGATGGAGGAGAGAAAGGTCATGCAATAAAACACTCTTATATCTCACATAGCATTGGATTGCACTGGAGATATCAGAGACACAACACAACGAGAGACACAGAACAATGTCACGCGTCCATGACTAATGTGTTCAGGTGGGAAACTGATTATTTTCTCCATGGATTATTGTCATGCGTGCTCGTGTTGAGGTGTCGAGCATTTTCATACTCACAATTGAGTTCAATAGCAAGAAGATTCAGTATTTAAAAAGGAATCGTGAATCGTTCATTTGAGCACTGACTCATTTATTAACACCAGTTGTGTGAACAAACCACTTCATTGAATCAATCCACCTCGGCGTTCATTTAATGTTGTGAAAAATATAATAATGCTGCATATCTAAACACTACACCACAAGACTAATTGTTGGAGAAAGCAGCGTATTACTGGATAATCGCTATTTCTGTCACGTCGTGTATATCTGGAAAAATGAGTTAGTTACTGGAGGAGTGTTCTGATGAATCGTTTAAGAACTGAGTGAATGAACTGATTCACTAAATGAATCAGACTTAGAGGAACGATGTGAGTTTGATTCTCTTTAAATATGATCAGAAGTAAATTAACCAGTTAATAACCAGTTTTCACTCTGGATTAAGTAAACCTGAGTTCTAGTTCAGCTTTTCTAACACATTCTGCAAAACAATTCATGTTGTGTCGATCTGCAAGAAATGTGCCACAAAATCATATGGGACCATACAATTTATTTAGATTTTATTAGGCCGTTTCACATCTCTGTAGATTTATTTTGTAAATGTACTTAATGCAAATGTTAATTTACTGCACACTTCAACAGCTCTGAAAAAATAGCTTGTTAATGGAAAAACTTTACTATTTGATCAAAAAATGTCATGTTATGTTTGTTGGAAAACGTAGCCTTCCACTGAAAGACGGTAGTGTTCTGATAATGTCACGCCACTGAACAAGCCTTATTTCACTGCATCAGACCTCTTCAGACCTCATCATGCATGACTTCTGTGAGGTATGAACTATACGAGACTTCATCAGACCTCACACGTCCCTCTGGACCACTACAGAACACAGTTACACACCCGGACGGTCCTCTGGTGGTCCTCCATCAACTCCAGTGACCTTCAGTGTGGAGGAGACAGGTGTGTTGACCGAGCACCTTATTCCTCTGTCTGTAATCTTGAGTCAACAGTATTTCCCAGTCCTCCATCATGTGTATTTGCCCAGTAAACACTCACTTAGGCCTGCCTGTTTACCCCCGTCACTCCACTCACACACACACACACACACACACACACACACACACACACACACACACACACTGCTTCGGCGCAGTTGAACGAAGAGTCCTTGCTTTGAAACGGACTGCAGACGTATTGATTCTCTGCGGTGTGGAGGTCTGCTCGGTTTATACGGAGGGTTTGAATGAGGCTGGAAGGCTCTGGCAGGTTTACTTTCCTCTCCAGACATCTAAATATTGTAGAAATGGGATGTTGGACCCTTCCTGCACCCGCTGTCAGCTTCAGTCTCTGGCGTTCTGCTGTTTATTCACCGTATTAGCTCCTGCGTATAGCTTCATAAAGCTCATCGTTCACTGCTTCTTCTGTCCTCCGCTCACAAACACTGAGCTGATGTGCATTACACTGTGAAGCAAGCCAGTGTCTGCGGCGTGAGAATGAGGACAGGTGGCGGCTCGGAGACACGTGCATTTAAAATAAAACATGAGCATTAAAATAGTAAAAGGGCAAAATCATCCATGGGGAACAACTGAGATTGGGACAAGTGTGGTCCAGTTAGTGATAGTGCTGTCACTGAATAACAAATGAAACAGAAGTGCACTTTAGCATTATTTTAAAAAGACGGGAGTAATAAAACTTTAAAATAATAACCTTGTGTGAAATGAATGTAGTGTTTTCAGACTCTTCATTTCATGTTATTTACAATTAAATGAAAATGTATCATAGTTTCAGTTTATATTAAATGCAATTAAAGTAAGGAGTAAGGAATTACTTCTAAAGTAAGGAGTCGACTCTGAATCGCTGAAACGAGTCGTTATAGATTTCAAATCTTTTGCCCATCTCTATGTACGTCACTAGGAGCACTTTGCATAATAATCTCCGCCCACCGTCTTGGAAGAAACTGACCTCTGACCTGCCCCCACCCCCCCACAAGGATGCTCTGGTTGGTGTGATAGCGTCATGTCGAGGAGACGGTGTGTTTTTAATTGTAAAGGCAAGTTTGTTTTATTTTCACTGCCAAAGAAATGAAGATCAGAAGAACCAATGGCTAAAATTAATTTTCACCACAATACTAGAGCAGTACAACAAATCCTTGTTGTGTTCACAACATTTCACTGATGACTGCTTTTCTAATCTCGGTGAGTACAGCGGGATTTTCAAACCGTTTGGCCATAAAAGAGGGTTCATTACCAACTTTATTTAGAACAACGAGCATCTCCGAATCACAACGCGAAGTATGATTATGAAGTTATGTGTCTGTTTTCTCCCGAGCGTCTTATCAGTATGTGTGCTGTCTGCAGCCTTTGTCTGCGCTGATCGTCATGTACAAACACGTCATTAAAATGAAGTGTAACTCCGTGAATACTCAAGGAAGAGACATGAGAGAGATATCTATAGAAAGCTTGATTAAAAATTAATCCATATGCAAACAATGCGATGTCCGTTTATGCTTGTTTCACGTCTCCCTTCGTTATATCTAATGTGACCACGCCCCCGCGCTGAACACGCTATTCAGATTCAAACTGAAGCGTGCAGCTTCAATACGCACACACAGAAGAAAAAGCAGCGAGACTGTTCAAGTTTTTTATTTTACTGTTTGCTTCGCGATGAGAGGAATAAGACATAATTCACCCCAAACAGATGATAACGCATAGTTTACCGTGGAAGTGTGTGCGGAACAATCAATCAAACCTGACTATGTTAGTTGACCAATCAGAACACAGTATGCTACTGAAAGGTGGGGTTTAAGGAAACTGAATCTTTTGAACAGCTTTATGCGAACCGTTTGGGGATCTCTGAGAATTGAGGTAATTTTAAAATGATATTTTGACAAAATGACAATGTTTTTTTTAACCTTGGATGGATTTAAACCTAATGTAGAGGACTTATAAACAGTGATAGGAAGCTTAGAATTTTCATCTTACTGGCTCTTTAATAATAATAATAATAATAATAATAAATAGATAAATGGGGGCATAAATGAAGAGCATAATCACTTCTCCAGGCACCACTACACCACTGTCTGCATGAGACTAAAGCAGGAACGCAAATGTCACGATTAAGTGATTTAGAGCAAAACTGAATAGAGGGAGACATTCAGTTTGTGTTTTGGTGGCTTTTGGGTTTCATCAAGCTGAAGACAGGAGCTTGTGTTTGTGCTGTTTCTGTCCCTCAAACTTCCACTGAGCCATTTTTCCAGAACATCATGTTTTGTGCTTCATTAGACGTGAAAGTCACACTGGTATGGACTGATATGGGGTGAGCAAATGATGACAGAATATGTTTTTAATGGATTCTCCCTGTGTTTTATATTTGTTTACTGATCTGAAACTGGCAAAAATGTGTAGTTCAACCAGTATGGTGTTATAGTCTACCAGCAACACGAGTGTTATGTAAGTTATGAAGCCTGAGGGAGACACATGGCATGAGTTAAACAGACAGACTGGAGCAGCTTCATCACCGGGTCTCTCCTCCGTCCGTCCCACAGTCCTCCATCATTTTGTTCTGAGGCGTGGAAATCAGTCTCTTCACACCAGAGGCAATGTCTTTGGCTGTCCTTGAGCACACACACACACACACACACAGACACACACACACAGAGAGAGAGAGAGAGAGATTGGAAAGGGTGTGCAGGCCCATCAGGGTTTTTAAGCTTCAGGGACGACCATTTGTATTCCTCTCACACTGATGACAGAGTTTATTTGTGGATGTGTGTGTGTGTGTGTGTGTGTGTGTGTGTGTGTGTGTGTGTGAGACACAGTAGGAATTTTGCAGGCGCTGAAATCAAAGTCTGAACTGCATCTGTATATGTATGAAGCTTCAGACAATGTGGAAATTTTATTTGAACTTTTTGGAATGTGGGCAATATGGTGATAACCATTGTTTTAATTGAATATAAAGGTGCATCTCAATAAATTAGAATGTTGTGGAAAAGTTCATTTATTTTAAGGGGGGGGTGAAATGCTCGTTTTCACTCAATCTCCTGTTAATCTTGAGTACCTATAGAGTAGTACTGCATCCTTCATAACTCCAAAAAGTCTTTAGTTTTATTATATTCATAAGAGAAAGATAGTTTATTTCTGATCCAGAATCAGATCCAACAAGATTTAACAAGAGCAGCATCAGCAACGACGTCTCTATGTGGTATGTACTGAAACTGTATATATTTGCTTAGCGGTTTTGGAAAATGACTAAGTTCCACTTTATGTTGTCTTTTTTTTTTTTTTAAACTGTACATGTGGAAAGTGCAGTTTGATGACAACATCGCATGTTGTTTACTTGATGTGCTTACACGCCGATAGCTAAGTTAACAACACAGAGATATTTGAAGCAGTTTTACTCACCGCCTGCGGTTTCCAACACACGATCGTGACCCTTTTTCGTTGGGATTGCATCATCCTTAAGAAATAAACGATGTGCAAATCCGTCGTCAAACTGGGCCTTGTTTGTAAAACAAGCATCTTCGAAATGCAGGGAACAAACACTTGCACAACTCTTGATGCTCTGTAAAAATAAACTCCATCCACTGGTCCCTTAATGCTGTTTCTCTTTTGGTAATCTGTGCAGGGTTGTCTTGCCCTGGCAACCAAAAACACACTTCTTTTGTGACATTTGTCGACGCTCTGGCTCTGATCAGTGAAGTCTGTTGTGCTCTCAGTGCTCTGCTATACGGGAGCGCGCGCTCTTCCGGCAGAAGTGCCTCAGGACCCATATGAGGAAATTCTGCTCCATCTAACATCACACAGAGCCATACTCGAAAAAAACTTTCAGAAACTTGTGACAAACCGGAAGAGGTTTTTTTGGAACAGAAATACTCCTTCAAACGTACAACTTAATTTTTGAAACTTTGTCCATGTTTAGCATGGGAATCCAACTCTTTAACAGTGTAAAAAACTCAGTATGCATGAAATAGCATTTCACCCCCCCCTTTAAGGAATTCAACTCAAATTGTGAAACGCGTGTATTAAAAAATTCATTCCACGCAGACGGAAGTTGTATAAGTCTTTGGTTCTTTTAATTGTGATGATTTTGGCTCACATTTAACAAACAAACAAACAAACACACACACACGCACACACACAAACACACACACACACACACACAAAGCTAAACATATAGTTATCTTTTTGATATCTACTTTAAGTGCCTCAGACAAAACTTGTAACTCCAGATAATCTTCTATAATATTTGAGGTCTGTGTTTCTTACCTCTCTTAATCCTAATGAATTTCTCCCCTTCACAGTCAAACACCATCTGGATATGCCCACACACGCAAACCTCATTGCTCTGGTGAAGGGGTTGGCTTTGCACTTATTTATCGCTACAGTAATAAAATCTGTCCAGTGGCTGGTTCTCAGCCATCATCTTTCGAAGTCTTGGCTGTACAAATTAAAGGTTCAACTCCTGCAGTTGTTGTAATGATTTATAGACCATCTTAGTTATCTGATTTGTCTACTTTAGTTAATTAATATTCTATTTACACACATATCTCTGTTCCCGAATATTAAATAATTGGGTGATTTTAATATTCATTATGATAACACTACTAGTACTCAATATCATGATTTCAAATCAGTTTTGGATAATGCAGACCTTGTTCCGTTTGTTAATTTTCCAACACATAACTAAGGTTGTGTTTTAGACTTAGAATGTTGTTCTGGTGTCATGCCTTTTAATTTTACTTTGATCAAATATCCTACCCACAATGCTTTGTTTCATTTAATAATACCAAAAGTACAGACTTTAATGAATTGTATGGAATGATTGACCGTTCAGGAAATCTTTGCTGTTTTAATTCATCTACATCTGATTTAGTATATTTATACAATGAACTTGTTATACTTGACATTGTGGCTCCTGTGAAAACTCAAACTCTATCATTTGTTCCTTCTCCAAAAGGCCATGGGTCGTCGACTGGAGAGATTGTGAAGTGCATGAACAGATGTGCTCAGAACATCTGGTCTCATAAAGCTGCACTTCATACAGCTAAATCATCTTCTTTCACCAATATCATTGCCAATGGACAGAGTAATACAAAGACTTTGTTTAGCACAATCTGTGAACAAACTGTTTCCTTCTCTCACACTCAATATTCATATTTTGATGAATTCTTTAGATCTGAGATTGACAGTATACATCAAGAATTGCTTAACTCTGCTTTAAAGTTTAGTGTTATTCAAACAGGATACAATCAAATCTGTCACTCTCTGTAATCTTGCTAATCTTGAGCTAATTTCAGCAGATTATATGACTGAATTGATTATGAAGTCTAAGTCCTCCAGGTCTTCACTTGATCCTTTATCCACTGTTGATGTTAATTCTTGCATCCATTCAATTCCCCCTGTTATTACAGCTTTAATAAATTCTTTATTATCTACCACTGATGTTCCTTCATCATTAAAATTGGCTTCTATTACTCCACTTTTCATAAATATTAGTTCGGATCCTTAAGATTTGAATAATTATTGGCCCATTTCCAACCTTCCTATCATTACAAAAAATCTTGAAAGAACAGTAGCAACTAAATTCTCAATCTGAGCACATTTTAGTTACTCACGGGGTTCCACAGGGGTCCATTCCAGGTCCGCTTTTATTTATCATTTATATTTTTTCTCACTTATGGTATTCAGTTTCATTTTTACGCTGAGGATACACAACTGTACATATCTACAATACCTAATATTTCCCACCCCTCTATCAAATTTACTAAACATTTGCAGGATGCTAACATTTGGAAGACTAAGAATTTCTTATAGCTCACTACCAACCAATATAAAGTCCTTCTTTGTTTTGTGTTGATTGTAATTTATCTTTTGTTGAAAGGCATCCTTGAGTGCTGTAAATGACATACAAGTTTCAACAGAAATGAAATTAAATTTAAGTTCATCGTTAATGCTTTTCAGTACATTCAGTAGTAACTTTCACCACATTTCCATATGTAACAAGTAATTATGAAAAGTGTGTTGATAAAAAATTCTGGGTATGAATAAGCTTTAGTGATAATGCTTTGTGATTATGAATAAGTGCATGCATGCATGTGGTTGTCAGACTGCTCAGCTTGTGTTAGCGTGTCCTTGTAGCATGTAGCGTGTTGCGTGTGATGGGGTCAGAAGCTGGCTGAAGACCTGCTGTCAGCATCTCAGGAGAACAGTTGGTCCAGAGGAGAGAGGAAGGTGAGCCAGACAAAGTGAAGAAGCAAGACAGGCAGAGAGATAGAGAGAGATTTGAGAAAAAGAGATGTGAGGGCTAAGCAGTTTATTGTTGCTGGCAGATCATTTGGACATACAGCAGCACAGCGCTGATGGGAGACCAGCCAACAACAGCATGAACGTGTGCACAAACTATCACACGTTCAATGCAAAGTTGCAAACCAAAATGCAAAACAATGGTTTCACTGGTCGACCTGCTGAACAAATAGAAAACTACATAGTAATCGCCCCAGTTTTGACCCACTTTCTCTAAGCAGGACTTCAGCGCATCTTTAAAATTAATTTAATAATGACTTCTATTGACGTTGAAATGTGGTTAAAGTGAATGTACTGTCAAGCATTTACGATCAACTAAAATATACTTTCATGTCATTTTTGCATTGAAACTTGACATTTAAATATATTTAAGGTGCCTTTTATTTCAGTAATATTATATTATCTGCAAGCACAGTTATTCAAAATAGCTTTAATACTTAAATTGCACTACAAGTGCCTATTCAGTACAATCAAGTACACTTCTTTATCATAAGAGCAGCTGAACCAGTTGAGCTCTTCTGTACTGCTTTTCAATAAGCATTCATGAAGAGACTGTTGAAGACAAAAATAAACGTGACCGAGAAAAACACTCATCCATCATATTCAGAGCTTCCAGTTGTGTGTGTGTGTGTGTGTGTTTGTGTGTGTGTGTGTGTGTTTGTGTGTGTGCGCGCCTGTCAGATCCAGCTCATCCACCTCTTAATTTACTCTGGCTCTGCTGTCTCCATCTCTGAGGATCATGACCTTTACGAAAACCGCTGGTCGAGAGCTCAGTGGATCTTTTCTGGATAGGAGATGAGACAATTAACACACACACACACACACACACACACACACACGCACACACACTCATGTCGTGAGCGGCTGACAGCTGAATGCTCTGCCGAGCTTCTGTCTGGCTCTTTTTTTCCAGGACAGCTCGACATGGCCGGCTGATTTATTCTCCTGTATCATTTAGTTCAATTAAATATATTGTGCTGGAACGAGTCCCAGGGGCTCATTCTATCACCCAGCGCTAATTATTCTCAATCACAGCGTCCTGACCATGACACTGCCTGCTCACTGGACTGCTAAACAGCATCAGCACTCGTCCAAACGACAGACGGAGAGACGGGAGAGACAGACAGGACTGCGTGTTTCTCATCAGACCTTGAGATTTACAACACAGCAATGCTCGATGCTTTTCATGGACATCAGCCACTGAAAGCACATTAGAGCTGTGTATCTGCTGTCTACACAGGGAACTAAGACTGCATCCTGATGGAAATGGAACATCGTAAGTGGCGACTGCGTTTATGACTGATTCATTGATTCATTCTTTCAAATGATTCACTCAAAGCACTGATTCAGTCACGTGTGTCAGAGACAAAAACAGACAGAGACATCGTGAATATAATGTCTGAAATGTCTCGATCAAAACTGATATATTATTGACCTGTTCTGTAAAAACAATATTATAATACTGGCGACTGCGAGTGAAAACTAATAAAAACTTTGGGAACACGCACTCTTGCTTGTGTGATATTGCTTAAAAAATAACAGATAGATTTATTTTAGAGGAGACTAGTTATTTATGTTAAAATAATTTGCTTTCATATTAATATTTCACGAAAACTGTTTTTTAAGTGATTTTATTATGAATGCTTGTCAGCGCATTCAGCAGTAACTTCAATCATATTTCAAAGACAATAGAAATTATTATGAAATTACATATACAGATGTACTACTTAAATGGGTCAAAAAGTAAATTGATTATTATTTAATTGCAAATAACATAAAATTAAGCGTCTGTAAGCATTACTTGTTCACATTCTTTTAAAGTATAGTTTTTCTGTAATTTGTAGCAAAATAAACATCAGACGATTCGGGTTTATAGGCAGAGCTGACTATACACAGTACATTTACAGAGTAGACCAAAAAAAAAGCATTAGATGAAATATATATGTAATCTGTCTTCTCTATCCTAGATTTTTTCTTTTTGGGTTTATTTTCTGCTTTCGTGCTTCCTGAAGCTGCTTCAGATTTGGGCTGGAATGAGGATCTTATTAGGCGTCTCACCAGGTTTTAGAGCAGAGCTAGTAAATGGGCTCCGGCACAGTCGGTACTGATTGAGCTTCAGACGATTTCATACGGCGTATTGTATGCATGAAACGATCTGTAAGTGCTCCAATTCTGCTCTCCGAGATAAAGCATCTACGGAGAAGTGTAGAAAAGTGAGAAGTGCATATTAAGGCTCCCCACCCTGATCCAGCGATTGAGCACGTAATGTCTTCTGAGAAAATGAGCCGCGGTGGCCATATTTAGTCGGTGGTGTGTTTGAGAGAAATTGAGCACGCAACATAAAAATCTCTGCTCTTATCTACAGATGTCATGTGATACAGAGTTTAGCCTGTGAGGGAAGGTTAATGAGCCTGGTGTTCATCAGACAGGCCGGTCATCTTTGCCAGCTGGTCTGCTCCTGGAGTCATCCATCATCCTCAGCGTCTAATCATCCGTCCGACGACGACGCTTACATGGAGTCGGTGAGATCCGCTCTCTCGCCTCGACAAGCCACAAGGAAATTACTTATTTATCATTCACAGGCCGGTGATTGCAAGGCACACACACACACACACACACACACACTGTTAAATGGAGTTGAAGAGCACTTTCCTTTTTGGTCTGTCTTTTTTATACTCCATAGCAGTGGGATATAAAATTGCAATGACGAAGAAGTTGTCATGGTGATTTTCTCTGGATAATAGGATACTGCTGGAGACTCATGATTTGATCTTCACTGACCATTTCATATAGTTACTGCTCTTAAACGGCTTCCAGATAAGTTTACATGTCTTTGGCCACCAAATCAGTCACTACTCTTCCTGCTTAACCCGGAAATCACAGTCTTTCCACTTTCTAGTGGAGCGTTCTTTGTACAATATAGAAACATTTTCCAAGCAGTACAGTTTTACCATTCATTCTGTCCCTGGGAGTTGAACCCATGACCTTGGTGTTGTTAGCACCATGATCTACATTTAAGTGTACATGCATGCATTTTTTTTATTATTTAAGTTTACATGCATGCATGTTTTTTAATTTAAGTTAACATGCATGCATTTTTTTTTAATTTAAGTTAACATGCATGCATTTTTTTTATTTAAGTTTCCATGCATGCATTTTTTTTAAATTTAAGTTAACATGCATGCATTTTTTTTATTTAAGGTAACATGCATGCATTTTTTATTATTAATTAAGTTTACATGCATGTTTTTTTTTAAGTTTACATGCATGCATTTTTTTATTATTAATTAAGTTTACGTGCATGTTTTTTTTTTAAGTTTACATGCATGCATTTTTTTTATTATTAATTAAGTTTACATGCATGTTTTTTTTTTAAGTTTACATGCATGCATTTTTTTTCTTACTGGGCATACTAGAAATTACCTGAGCCAATGTGACACCTTGATTGTGTGTTTGATTGTATTCACAAATTAATTAAAAACATCCGTGATCACATTGACTGCTGACAAACATTAATGCACCTGTCTTCATTTACGCACATATTCCAATTTGACACCACAACATTAGTTTGACGTTCTGGCTTGTTTATCTAATGCATCTTCAGTGTTACAGACGTGAGCATTAATGGCTGTGGATGCATGTGAACTGATATTGCTTGTTAGTCTTGCTGCTTTCAGGTGTTGTCTCATTCAAGATACTCTGTGTGTACCTCAAAACAACCAACTGCAGACTTAATAGCATGGTTACCTGGTGTCAGATATTTTTATTACAGTTTTAATCATGAGTCATGGATATATTAATGAGCCTCCACCTAACACAATAACACATAATGCTATAGTTGTGGAGAACACGGTAATAATAGAAACATATAAGAGCACTATGAAGATAGCACTGCTTTTAGAAACAAAGGAAGGCTATTTCTCTTTAATGAGTTCTTTCTACTGCAAACTCACTCACTAAAGCTAAATTAATCACCTTAATAAATAAGAATCAATACCTAATTAAAAGACAGAGCAGGTATTGATATATCAGTTGTAGAAAGTCACCCAGGCGGGACATTAAAACACCAGCAAACCTTCAATACATAATTAATAATTCCCTGGGTTTACATTTGATCTTTTTTTATTATTTAAAATAATTATGTTTCTTAGTTTCTTCTTAGCTTGTTTCTTTTTAGTTTTTACATAGTTGTTACAAAACAAGTTCTTTTGTATGTTAATTTTATCTTTTTTTTTTCTTCTTAAAATGTTGCTTCCATAATCCTTGTGTCGACGTCTTAAATACATTTTCTTCTCACACAGTTTTTGAAGTAGGATTGTTTGCTGTCGAATCTCAGTGACCACAAACGAGTCTCAGAATGAGTGAAGCACAGTGAGGTTTGTAATGATGCTTCGCTCTCAGTTTGTCCCCGGGAAACATTTCCTTCCTGGTTTCCAGATATTCTGGTGTTCAGACATTGAGATATGCGATCGGTGCAGAGAGCACACACTAGCTCAACCAGTTCTTTCAATTTAACAGTCCACTGACAAACAGGGTCTTGTGAATCTATCACAGGAAGAAATCCAAGACGACTCTTATCTGGGAGGAGCAGAATCCAGATATTTCTCCTGTTCACTTGTGTATAAGAAAACCACTTCCTTTTTACAAAGTTTGCCAAGAAATCAGAAAGATCAACAGCTCCAACGCTTTCAAACACGCCGTGGCCAACACTTCCTCTTGCTCAGGGTTGATTCGATCTGTCATTCACAGCAGAAGATGTTTCCCATCGGAGAAACCACCTTCATTTATGTGATTAACAATCTCCACTGACAGATAATCTCGATTCAAAGCTAGAGACGGCCTTCATTTC
>NC_039285.1:22669985-22763433 GCF_003368295.1 Carassius auratus
TTCTCAGATAAATGAGTGTTTTTGCTTGAGTTTTTTTTTTTTTGCGACTGATTCTTAAAATAGTTTTTCTATTGCTAAAGTACATGTTTTTGTTGAATATTTATGTTGAAATTTAAACAACGCATAAAATAAGAATATTTGAGCAATAAAATGAGCAATAAAATCATAAACGCAGCCAGAGGAGCCTTCACCCCACAAAACAACAGAGGCAATAATCCAGTGTTGTTTTCCTCCATATGAAAATACCTTTAATGTAGCAAGATATTTTTGAGTAATATTAAAGTACAAGCAGAATAACCGGTTCAAGCCGTGACCGTCTGCTGTGATCTACATCTACAGCTGAAACACTCAAACACAGCAGATCAGCAGAGGAGAACAGGCCGAGCCGACTGATGACAAGCTGTCAGATGTTTAAAAACGGCTCGAGAGAAAGTCTGAGCAGACAGTTGGGAGAAGATGCATAAAACAAGAAACTATGAATATCCAGAAAGCCTTTCAAGAAAGACGTCAATGAAATGTCAGAGAGAGGCAGAGCTAGCGGAAGAGGAAGCCTTTAAAGTGAAAAAAGACTTGAGGGAAGATGGAAAGGGTGAAGGAAAGGTGAAAAGGTGACTGGAGGCCATAAACAAATCAGGAGCAGATATGGAGGCGGAGAGAGAACCGAGAAATCCTCAGCAGTCTTCTGGAAATCTGATCCAGGTGCTCTGAGTTTATCATTAACTGACATTTGGGAATATCACTTCGAGTGGTAAATATGTGAATTATTTCACAGCTGATTGCAGCAAAATGACTGGGAATAACAACATACTGAAACATTCAAATAAACTTTTAAACATCACTGGATAATTATTGATGAAGTCAGTAGTCATCACTGGAATTAAAGCAATAGTTCAGCTAAAAAAGAAAATGTGCTCATCCTCAGATCATCAGAGATCAGGAAGAGTTTGTGTCTTCATCAGGTTTGTAGAAATGTAGCACTGCATCAGTGTCTCATCAATGGATGCTCTGCAGTGAATGGGTGCCGTCAGAATAAAGTACGAGTCCATAATATGATCAGTAATCCATAACAACACTTCTCCTGTTGTGTCTCACATCAGAATCCAGACCCATATTTGTTTAAACGCTGCTTGATCTGTGCAGATTTCTCTCCTGATTCAGACCAGAACACTTTTTCACTGGAGGAAGTGTTATTCTGGATTATAGACTCTATGTGTTTGAGTTAAAATCATCTTAATGCTGGATGTGTTTCAGGTTTTGTCTTCTCCAGATGTTCACTGATGGACTGGAGTGCTGTGGATTATTGGGATGTTTTTATCAGACTCTCATTCTGACGGCACCCATTCACTGCAGAGCATCCATTGATGAGACACTGATGCAATGCTACATTTCTCCAAATCTGTTCAGCAGAAAATCTTTTCTTTTCCTGTAATCCTGTTGAATGGTCCACGCCATCCTCCCGTTCATGTGTCTGTGGTTGTTCCAGTGTGTGCTGGAGGCCTCTGTCACGAGCGATCGCAGGTGTGAGCGAGCGTCTCAGTGTTCGTTTGTTCCTCGTGTTCTCCCCGCAGCAGCACACACTCACTCCGCTCTCGTCCTGATGCAAAGTGACACATGAAATACAGCTAATTGAAAAGCCTTCTGGCACTTAATTTCACCTGACAGCAAATACATTTTTCAGTGTTTCGCTTCTCCCTCGCACTTCTCAGCTCATCAATACTGAAACAAAACATTTCCAGCAAACAAGATGACAGATATTTACGGATTGATCATGCTTTTTCATGGTTATAGAGCATGTGACGCCATAATACTACTTAAAGCCACGGCATACAAAGAACATTGTGTTTTTGACAAAGGCCTAGACCTTGATATCAGACAAAATGGGAAAAACTGACTCTATAAAAGCTACTAGTCCAAGTGCCCTTGGGTCTGTACCCACATTAGGGCAGATATGTGATGCATATCAAGGAATGTTTCTGACTCGATCACAGGAGTAAGAGCACATATGGCTGACTGAACCCACCGCTGGATAATGATTCATTCTGGATGTATATTCAATAAACTATGAGGCACGCGTGTGAGATGAAAGAGAGAGAAGTGATGCCCTGAATCTTTAATGGCAGGCTGGGACTGAGATCCTGAGAAAGTGAAGGAGTGTGAGAGAGAGACTTCCACGAGCTCGTGTCAAAGATGCAGAGCAGCGTTATCACTTCAGATCGATCGCAAAACCAGCCAATCGCCAAAACTCAGCCATCAATCTGATTGAGATTCAAGATGTTTCGCAGGTGAAGAACAAAGAAACTGAACTGATGTTGTTATACAAGGAGCCTGAGGAAAAGCAGAGAGGACGAGTCGTGTGGAACCGATGTTTGTGTCATCAGTCTCTCAGAAATAGACTTCATATGAGTTCAGATGGAGGAAAGCAATGATCCTTTCCATGAGAAACCCAACAGCTCGGTGTCACAGTTATAAATCAGTAAAGCACTCACATGTGAGGAGCATATGATCACAATTTACTTTATACACAAGGATGCAAAATGAAATATATTTTTTAAAAGATTTAAAATAAATGCTATAGAGTAAAACTAACTAAATTCTTTCTCTGCAACTTGAATGCATACACGATCATTCTTTTTTTTCTTTTTTCAAGTTCTCGACGGTCAAACATATGCCGATTTTTCTTTTTTATTTCAAGAATATCTTCCTAATTTCTCCAGACAGCAACCGTCTAGACATGTTTGACTCTATGAGCCACAAATAACACGACAATGAATTTAAAATGAAAACATGTTAAGCCCTATAAAAATCTCTGCGTATTTTAGCATCATTTAAAAGATCCAGACACAAAAGTCAGCATCAGTCTGAACCACAAGCATTACAGACGCTCTGTTCTGAGGTCAGGCCTCCTGCGGTCAGTGTCAGAGCTGGACACACAGGTCACAGATCAGTGTTACAGCCGACCTGGACACACACGAGTCTGAGAACGAGGAGAAGCCCAAGGGCCCTTCACGGAAGAGTGACTGAAATATTATCCCTCACACAAACCTTTCATAACATAGAGCTGAATACAGAGGCATGTGACTCCGTGAGTAATGAAGATAATGACATCAACAGAAAGAAGGAGAACAGGACGAAGATGCAGGACCTCCTCAATCTGTCCAGTCAGCAGAACCGAGGGATGGAGGAGACGGAGAGAGGGGGGGGGATGGAGGGATGGAGGAGACGGAGAGAGAGGGGGGGGGAGGATGGAGGAGACGGAGAGAGGGGAGGGGGGGGAGGATGGAGGGATGGAGGAGACGGAGAGAGAGGGGGTGGAGGATGGAGGAGACGGAGAGAGGGGAGGGGGGGGGGAGGATGGAGGGATGGAGGAGACGGAGAGAGAGGGGGGGAGGATGGAGGGATGGAGGAGACGGAGAGAGGGGGGGGGGTGGAGGGATGGAGGAGACGGAGAGAGAGGGGGGGAGGATGGAGGAGACGGAGAGAGGGGAGGGGGGATGGAGGGATGGAGGAGACAGAGAGAGAGGGGGGGAGGATGGAGGAGACGGAGAGAGGGGAGGGGGGGGATGGAGGGATGGAGGAGACGGAGAGAGAGGGGGGGAGGATGGAGGAGACGGAGAGAGGGGAGGGGGGGGGAGGATGGAGGGATGGAGGAGACGGAGAGAGAGGGGGGGAGGATGGAGGAGACGGAGGGAGGGGAGGGGGGGGGGAGGATGGAGGGATGGAGGAGACGGAGAGAGAGGGGGGGGAGGATGGAGGGATGGAGGAGACGGAGAGAGGGGGGGGGTGGAGGGATGGAGGAGACGGAGAGAGAGGGGGGGAGGATGGAGGAGACGGAGAGAGGGGAGGGGGGATGGAGGGATGGAGGAGACGGAGAGAGAGGGGGGGGAGGATGGAGGAGACGGAGAGAGGGGAGGGGGGGGGGGATGGAGGGATGGAGGAGACGGAGAGAGAGGGGGGGGAGAATGGAGGGATGGAGGAGACGGAGAGAGGGGGGGGGGATGGAGGGATGGAGGAGACGGAGAGAGAGGGGGGGGGGATGGAGGAGACGGAGAGAGGGGAGGGGGGGGGGATGGAGGGATGGAGGAGACGTAGAGAGAGGGGGGGGAGGATGGAGGGATGGAGGAGACGGAGAGAGGGGGGGGGGTGGAGGGATGGAGGAGACGGAGAGAGAGGGGGGAGGATGGAGGGATGGAGGAGACGGAGAGAGAGGGGGGGGAGGATGGAGGGATGGAGGAGACGGAGAGAGAGGGGGGGAGGATGGAGGGATGGAGGAGACGGAGAGAGGGGGGGGTGGAGGGATGGAGGAGACGGAGAGAGAGGGGGGGAGGATGGAGGGATGGAGGAGACGGAGAGAGGGGGGGGTGGAGGGATGGAGGAGACGGAGAGAGAGGGGGGGAGGATGGAGGGATGGAGGAGACGGAGAGAGAGGGGGGGAGGATGGAGGAATGGAGGAGACGGAGAGAGAGGGGGGGAGGATGGAGGGATGGAGGAGACGGAGAGAGGGGGGGATGGAGGGATGGAGGAGACAGAGAGAGAGGGGGGGGAGGATGGAGGGGATGAAGGAGACGGAGAGAGAGAGACGAGGAGGATGGAGGGATGAAGGAGGCGGAGAGAGAGAGAGGAGGGATGGAGGGATGAAGGAGACGGAGAGAGAGAGGGGGGGGAGGGATGGAGGGATGGAGGAGACGGAGAGAGAGGGGGGGGAGGGGAGGATGGAGGGATGGAGGAGACGGAGAGAGAGGGGGAGGATGGAGGGATGAAGGAGACGGAGAGAGAGACGAGGAGGATGGAGGGATGAAGGAGACGGAGATAGAGAGAGGAGGAGGATGGAGGTATGAAGGAAACGGAGATAGAGAGAGAGGGGAGGATGGAGGGATGAAGGAAACGGAGATAGAGAGAGAGAGGATGATGGAGGGATGAAGGAGGCGGAGAGAGAGAGAGAGGAGAATGGAGGAATGAAGGAAACGGAGATAGAGAGAGGAGGAGGATGGAGGGATGAAGGAGGCGGAGAGAGAGAGAGGAGGATGGAGGGATGAAGGAAACGGAGATAGAGAGAGAGAGGAGGATGGAGGGATGAAGGAGACGGAGAGAGAGGAGGATGGAGGGATGAAGGAGACGGAGAGAGAGGAGGATGGAGGGATGAAGGAAACGGAGGTAGAGAGAGGAGGAGGATGGAGGGATGAAGGAGGCGGAGAGAGAGAGAGGAGGATGGAGGGATGAAGGAAACGGAGATAGAGAGAGAGAGGAGGATGGAGGGATGAAGGAGACGGAAATAGAGAGAGAGGAGGATGGAGGGATGAAGGAAACGGAGATAGAGAGAGAGGGGAGGATGGAGGGATGAAGGAGGCGGAGAGAGAGAGAGGAGGAGGATAGAGGGATGAAGGAGATGGATAGAGAGAGAGAGGAGGATGGAGGGATGAAGGAGATGGATAGTGAGAGGAGGAGGATGGAGGGATGAAGGAAACGGAGATAGAGAGAGAGGGGAGGATGGAGGGATGAAGGAGACGGAGAGAGAGGGGGGGGAGGATGGAGGGATAAAGGAAACGGAGATAGAGAGAGAGGGGAGGATGAGGGATGAAGGAGACGGAGAGAGAGAGAGGGGAGGATGGAGGGATGAAGGAGACGGAGAGAGAGGGGGGGGAGGATGGAGGGATGAAGGAGACGGAGAGAGAGAGAGGAGGAGGATGGAGGGATGAAGGAGGCGGAGAGAGAGAGAGGAGGATGGAGGGATGAAGGAGACGGAGAGAGAGGGGGGGGGAGGATGGAGGGATGGAGGAGACGGAGAGAGGGGGGGGAGGGGAGGATGGAGGGATGGAGGAGACGGAGAGAGAGGGGGGAGGATGGAGGGATGAAGGAGACGGAGAGAGAGACGAGGAGGATGGAGGGATGAAGGAGACGGAGATAGAGAGAGGAGGAGGATGGAGGTATGAAGGAAACGGAGATAGAGAGAGAGGGGAGGATGGAGGGATGAAGGAAACGGAGATAGAGAGAGAGAGGATGATGGAGGGATGAAGGAGGCGGAGAGAGAGAGAGAGGAGAATGGAGGAATGAAGGAAACGGAGATAGAGAGAGGAGGAGGATGGAGGGATGAAGGAAACGGAGATAGAGAGAGAGAGGAGGATGGAGGGATGAAGGAGACGGAGAGAGAGAGAGGAGGAGGATGGAGGGATGAAGGAGACGGAGATAGAGAGAGAGAGGAGGATGGAGGGATGAAGGAGACGGAGAGAGAGGAGGATGGAGGGATGAAGGAGACGGAGAGAGAGGAGGATGGAGGGATGAAGGAAACGGAGGTAGAGAGAGGAGGAGGATGGAGGGATGAAGGAGGCGGAGAGAGAGAGAGGAGGATGGAGGGATGAAGGAAACGGAGATAGAGAGAGAGAGGAGGATGGAGGGATGAAGGAGACGGAAATAGAGAGAAAGGAGGATGGAGGGATGAAGGAAACGGAGATAGAGAGAGAGGGGAGGATGGAGGGATGAAGGAGGCGGAGAGAGAGAGAGGAGGAGGATAGAGGGATGAAGGAGATGGATAGAGAGAGAGAGGAGGATGGAGGGATGAAGGAGATGGATAGTGAGAGGAGGAGGATGGAGGGATGAAGGAAACGGAGATAGAGAGAGAGGGGAGGATGGAGGGATGAAGGAAACGGAGATAGAGAGAGAGAGGAGGATGGAGGGAGGGATGAAGGAGATGGATAGAGAGAGGAGGAGGATGGAGGGATGAAGGAAACGGAGATAGAGAGAGAGGGGAGGATGGAGGGATGAAGGAAACGGAGATAGAGAGAGAGAGGATGATGGAGGGATGAAGGAGGCGGAGAGAGAGAGAGAGGAGGATGGAGGGATGAAGGAGACGGAGATAGAGAGAGGAGGAGGATGGAGGGATGAAGGAGGCGGAGAGAGAGAGAGGAGGATGGAGGGATGAAGGAGACGGAGAGAGAGAGAGGAGGAGGATGGAGGGATGAAGGAGATGGATAGAGAGAGGAGGATGGAGGGATGAAGGAGACTTTGACTTTTAAGGTCTCTTTATTACAAAAAAAAGTTTAAAAATTATAAATTGCCATCAATTTTTTTTTTTTTTTTTTTTTTTGACAGCATATTAAAACAAACATTCCTCAAACATAAAAAATCAAAACTTCATCAGAGTCAACTTCACAAATGCATTGATTAACTTCCCATTTATATTTAAACATCTGCAGATCATTTATCAACTTATAATAGCTATACTCTATACTAATACGGGATTTTATTAATCCCCTCAATATTAAAATAGCATCAGTTGATCCCTTTTCGTTTAGTTTACTTTTCCTTGACAACCATATAGCCATCTTTGCTTGCCCAAATAAAAAGTTTAATAGAACATGACTCCTCATTTTACTTTTGCTATATTTTGGGCCAAAAATAAACCTTTCAGGTGTGAATACTTCCCCTAGAGCTTGACACCACTCTTCAATTTTATCTAATATTGGTTGTAATCTTTCACAATTAAAGAAAAAGTGGGAAAACAGTTTCTTGAGTTCCACAAAAAGGACAGCCCTCCTGGACTTGTGGATCGAGGTGTGCTCTGTGTCTGTTTGTGGCTATTATACCATGCACAATCCTCCATTGTAAGTCTCCAGTTCTTTTCTCAATAGGAGGTTTGTACAAGGTCCTCCAGCAGCCTTTAGGGGAAACACCTGACCCAAAAAACTCCTGCCACTTCGACTCCTTCACATTCTGAAGTTGAAGAAGATGAGATACCTTTACACACAATCCATAAAGATCTTTCTTTCCAGCAAGTCTAAAAAGTCCCGGCTGGGGTGTCTTAAAAGAAAGCAGACCATTTTCCATTTCTTCCCATGTTCTAAAATCAGCAGAAAAAATTAGGTCCGGGAAGACAGGAAGCTCTTCCTCTTCAGCCGGTGTCTCTAATAACAGTCTATAATCGGGTGGTAAAAACTCAAAGATTTGATTCAACAGTCTGTCTGCCACTCGGACTGATCTAATACCCAGTTTTAAAGCCAAATGTTCAGCAGAAATCCATCCTTTTTCAGAAACAAAATGTCCAATTTTGGTCATATTTGCAGTCCACAGCATTTTTCTGAGGGATCCTGATTTAAAAGCATCTAGATCCAGTGATGCATTAAAAAACAGTGGTTCTTCTTTCAGCCATAGCCCCTTCACACCATTTGGTTCTCGAGAGAAACTGAAACAATTCCATATATATAACATTGATCTGTAAAAAGTTGTCAATCCTGTCAGGTTTAGCTTTTCAGTGTCCATCAGAAACAGATGTCGGTCTAATCCCATATTTCCTGCTCTCTTCAAAAGGGCACAGGCTGTCCCAGTCCAGCTTACATCTTCATCATACAGGAGTCTCTGAGCCGCCTGAAGTCTAAAAGCTCTGACTCTGGATTTAATGTCCACCAACCCTTGTCCTCCTTCCTGTGTTGGCAGATAGAGCACTGGTGCCTTCAGCCAATGTTGTCCTGACCAGAAGAAATCCACCAGGCACTTTTGAATTCTTCTTACCAGGTCTTCCGGAGGCTCTAAAATCATCATTTTATGCCACAACGATGATGCGATCAGGTTATTACAGACCAGGGTTCTCCCCCTATAGGACAGCTGGGGCAGCAACCATTTCCAGTGAGACAACCGAGCACACACTTTTTCCACCAGTCCTTCCCAATTTTTATTTTTATATTTATCTGTCCCTAGAAAAAACACCTAAATATTTAAACCCTTCTCTCCCCCACTTCAATCCACCAGGTAATGATGGACTAATAAAATCTTGGCCACACCACAAAGCATCACATTTTTGCCAGTTAACTTTGGCTGAAGACGCATTCCCATAACATTCCAAAGCCAACTTTACACACTCAACATCATTTTGATTACGGATTAAAACTGTGACGTCATCCGCATATGCAGAGAGCTTGATAGGACACTTAAAATCCAATGTATTGACCTGTAGACCTGTCAGCTGTCTTCTCAGTCTGCATAGTAAAGGTTCTATGGCTATACTATACAACTGACCGGAGATAGGACAGCCTTGCCGAATTCCTCGTTTTACTTTCACAGGAATACTGAGGCCACCAGCCATTTTAATCATGCATGTGGCTCCAGCATACAGTAGTTTTATTTTGGAGATAAAAATGTCTCCAAAACCAAAAGCTTTTAAGGTATCAAAAAGAAAAGATGATTAACTCTGTCAAAAGCTTTTTCTTGGTCTAAAGACAGAAAACCTATATTAGTTTTACTGTAAGAGGCAAAGTCAAAAATGTCCCGTACCAGATGTAAGTTATCTTGTATCGATCTATTTTTTATACAATATGACTGATCTTTATGTATTATTGTATGCAGTACATTATTTACCCTATTGGCCAAACATTTTGAAAAAATTTTATAATCGGAACCTAAGATTGCTACAGGTCTCCAGTTCTTTAAAAATGTCAGGTCACCCTTTTTAGGGAGAAGTGTAAGAACTGCCCGCTGACAACTCAGAGGAAGCACAGCTTCTATGATACATTTTTTGATTACCTCAAAATAATCAGCACCAATAACATTCCAAAAAAACTTATAAAATTCAGCAGGTAGTCCATCCAGTCCTGGGGTACGTCCTGAGGAAAGTCCCATAACAGCATCAGTGAGCTCTTCAAAAGTGATTTCAGTGTCTAAAGATTGTCTGTGTTCCAATGTTAAAACAGGAAGATCTTGAAACAGTTGATTTCTGCACTGTTCATCGGAGTCGTCATCATCATACAGATTAGAATAAAATTCCACAGCAAGTTTCCGCATCACTATAGGGTCTGAAGTATTATGTCCATTGTTGTCCTTTAAAATGTACATCTGCTTTTCTTGACCTGCTTTTCGCTCCAAATTAAAAAAATAAGAAGAAGGTCCGTCCATATCTCTTATCGTTGCAAAACGGCTTCTTACAAGTGCTCCTTTTACTTTCTCATTTAAAAAGGAGCTTAGCTGATTTTTCTTTTCAATCCATAGATCTTGTAGATTCCCAGCATCAGTATCATTCATTTTCTTTTCAATGTCCATGATTTCCTTTTCCAACCACTCCAAAGTCTTTTTCAGAACTAAAGAGGAATGAGATGTATATTGTTGGCAGAACCCTCTAATGTGCACTTTGCCGACTTCCCACCATTGAATAACACTTTCATAGGTACACTTTTCACTTTTCCAAGCCTCCCAAAAACATTTAAAATTCTCACAAAAAAAGCTTATCATCCAAGAGTTTGGCATTGAAATGCCAGTAATAACTCCTATGCTTTCTTTCAGTTAGTATATACTCAACTGTAATAAGCTTATGGTCAGAAAAAACTATTGGGGTGATGGCTGTATTAACAATCATATTTCTCATATTGTGTGATATATAAAATCTATCCAAACGTGCAGCAGAAACACTTCCATTACCGACTTTCATCCATGTATACTGCCGTACTGATGAATTTTGTTCTCTCCATACATCTGAGAATTTAAAATTGTTTATAATATTAGCTAAAGATATACTTGACTTTGGATGAGGTTCTTCTCCAATCCTATCTTGTGTAGAGTCTAAAGTGCAGTTCCAATCTCCACCTAGTACAATAACATCACCATCCTGCTGCTGTTTTAAAAAGTGCTCTAGTTTAATAAAAAACTGTACTCTGTCTTCTCCTATATTAGGAGCGTAGATGTTTACAAACAAAAATTTCAAATTTCTAATCTCAGCTCTTACAGCCAATAATCTCCCTGGTACCACTTCATGTTCTGATAATATTTTTGTTTTGAGAACAGGGGAAAAAAGCACAGCTACTCCTGCACTTACATTAGTCCCATGACTAAGAATTCTTTCACCTTCCCACCACAAACCCCAATCAGCCTCATTATTTTGATTACTATGGGTTTCTTGCAAAAAAACCACACTCAAATCTTTCAATCGAATTATTTCTGATAGTAAACTCATTTTCTTTCCATCCCTCATTCCATTTACATTAATTGATCCCACCCGCAAGATCTCCATAAGCAAAGGGAAAAAGAAGAGGAAAGAACAGAAAGACATAGAAATGTTAAAAGCCATTAAGATTTCGTTTTTCCCCTCGCTTTCCCTGTCTTTTTGCCTTGTCTAAGGCCAGTAAGATGTTTTTTTAGACGATACCGCTTCTGTTGTGAGAGCTCATCAATGCTATTCACCTTCCTAGCCCACATCACTGAAGCAGTAAATTTCTCAATATCAGGAAAATAATGACTTACTTCAACACCAGCTTTACCTTTAGTTTTATCCAGAAATGCATTAATTTCTTCAACAGTGTACAAATCTTGATCCGTTCCTCTCAAGCCCTCAGTCCACTGTTCCTCATCTACTCCATCATCTGTATACTGGGATAAACTATCCACCTCCTCAACCATATTTTCCTCTAAGTTGTCAGCCTGTGCCACATCCTTAACTTCACACACATTTTCCACACCACTCTGTGCCTCTCTCTTTTCAATCCCATCTGTCACATCTCCATGTTTATCAGGGACAGAACTACATCCAGCTTGCTCCACACTCACAGCACATACATTCATTTCACTCACCTCCTGTATCTTCCCCTCCTCTGTAGGCCCTTCATCCTGCTCTTCAGTTCCCTGTTCTTCACTTTCACTCTTTCGCTGATCTGTATCATTTACATCCTCACGAGAAGTAGATGCACGTTGGTCATCTTTATGCGGACATGCAAAACGTTTGTGACCCAAGACTCCGCATTCATAGCACTTTAGGTTCTCAGTGCTAGCGTAAACCATGTATGAATTCTCCCCGTGATTAACACGGAAAGAGACCTCTAACGTACGATCCGGCGAATTCAAAAACATAAAGACTTGGCGTCTAAACGAGAGGACGTGTTTAAGCGCATTATTTTTACATCCAAGCGGAATCATTCTTACAGGGCTGGTGATCTTTCCAAACCTCTGCAGTTCTTTCGTGATAGTCTCGTTAGTTATAAACGGCGGAACATTTGAAATGATGATCTTGGTTGCTGGAGCGGATAGCGGGGTTATCGTAACAAACGCTTCCCTTACCCATATTCCGCTCACAGTCAACTGGTTAACATGAGAGTCTGATTTTAAAAACACAACGACAGCCTTGTTCATCCGCGAAGCAGAAATGATATTATCAAACCCCACTTGCTCTCCTATAACTAAAAGCAGCTCTTCCACTGTCACCCCGGCCTCTGGTACACACTTACAACCATTCCGGAGTGACAGAGTTGGCGTTCCTTGCACGGGAACAGACGCCATTCCGGCGTCTGAAAGACCGCACCACCAGAACAAAAACCTTTTGTTTTTACTATTTGTTAACTAAACAGCGAGGGGAAAAAAGAAAAAAGTGGGAGAAAAAAAATAAGTTTGAAAACAAAGATTCCACAATCAATCTCACAGCCACGCTCCGCTCGCTCCACAAACGCCCACGCCCACGCATACGCACGAGAGAGAGAGAGAGAGAGAGAGAGAGAGAGAGAGGAGGATGGAGGGATGAAGGAGACGGAAATAGAGAGAGAGGAGGATGGAGGGATGAAGGAAACGGAGATAGAGAGAGAGGGGAGGATGGAGGGATGAAGGAGGCGGAGAGAGAGAGAGGAGGAGGATAGAGGGATGAAGGAGATGGATAGAGAGAGAGAGGAGGATGGAGGGATGAAGGAGATGGATAGTGAGAGGAGGAGGATGGAGGGATGAAGGAAACGGAGATAGAGAGAGAGGGGAGGATGGAGGGATGAAGGAGACGGAGAGAGAGGGGGGGGAGGATGGAGGGATAAAGGAAACGGAGATAGAGAGAGAGGGGAGGATGGAGGGATGAAGGAGACGGAGAGAGAGAGAGGGGAGGATGGAGGGATGAAGGAGACGGAGAGAGAGGGGGGGAGGATGGAGGGATGAAGGAGACGGAGAGAGAGAGAGGAGGAGGATGGAGGGATGAAGGAGGCGGAGAGAGAGAGAGGAGGATGGAGGGATGAAGGAGACGGAGAGAGAGGGGGGGGAGGATGGAGGGATGGAGGAGACGGAGAGAGGGGGGGGGAGGGGAGGATGGAGGGATGGAGGAGACGGAGAGAGAGGGGGGAGGATGGAGGGATGAAGGAGACGGAGAGAGAGACGAGGAGGATGGAGGGATGAAGGAGACGGAGATAGAGAGAGGAGGAGGATGGAGGTATGAAGGAAACGGAGATAGAGAGAGAGGGGAGGATGGAGGGATGAAGGAAACGGAGAGAGAGACGAGGAGGATGGAGGGATGAAGGAGGCGGAGAGAGAGAGAGGAGGAGGATGGAGGTATGAAGGAAACGGAGATAGAGAGAGAGGGGAGGATGGAGGGATGAAGGAAACGGAGATAGAGAGAGAGAGGATGATGGAGGGATGAAGGAGGCGGAGAGAGAGAGAGAGGAGAATGGAGGAATGAAGGAAACGGAGATAGAGAGAGGAGGAGGATGGAGGGATGAAGGAAACGGAGATAGAGAGAGAGAGGAGGATGGAGGGATGAAGGAGACGGAGAGAGAGAGAGGAGGAGGATGGAGGGATGAAGGAGACGGAGATAGAGAGAGAGAGGAGGATGGAGGGATGAAGGAGACGGAGAGAGAGGAGGATGGAGGGATGAAGGAGACGGAGAGAGAGGAGGATGGAGGGATGAAGGAAACGGAGGTAGAGAGAGGAGGAGGATGGAGGGATGAAGGAGGCGGAGAGAGAGAGAGGAGGATGGAGGGATGAAGGAAACGGAGATAGAGAGAGAGAGGAGGATGGAGGGATGAAGGAGACGGAAATAGAGAGAAAGGAGGATGGAGGGATGAAGGAAACGGAGATAGAGAGAGAGGGGAGGATGGAGGGATGAAGGAGGCGGAGAGAGAGAGAGGAGGAGGATAGAGGGATGAAGGAGATGGATAGAGAGAGAGAGGAGGATGGAGGGATGAAGGAGATGGATAGTGAGAGGAGGAGGATGGAGGGATGAAGGAAACGGAGATAGAGAGAGAGGGGAGGATGGAGGGATGAAGGAAACGGAGATAGAGAGAGAGAGGAGGATGGAGGGAGGGATGAAGGAGATGGATAGAGAGAGGAGGAGGATGGAGGGATGAAGGAAACGGAGATAGAGAGAGAGGGGAGGATGGAGGGATGAAGGAAACGGAGATAGAGAGAGAGAGGATGATGGAGGGATGAAGGAGGCGGAGAGAGAGAGAGAGGAGGATGGAGGGATGAAGGAGACGGAGATAGAGAGAGGAGGAGGATGGAGGGATGAAGGAGGCGGAGAGAGAGAGAGGAGGATGGAGGGATGAAGGAGACGGAGAGAGAGAGAGGAGGAGGATGGAGGGATGAAGGAGATGGATAGAGAGAGGAGGATGGAGGGATGAAGGAGAGGGAGAGAGAGAGAGAGGGGGAGGATGGAGGAGACGGAGAGAGAGAGAGGAGGATGGAGGGATGAAGGAGACGGAGAGAGAGAGGAGGAGGATGGAGGGATGAAGGAGGCGTGCTGAGACTGATGAAGTGTCCTGCCGTCTCTTAATGAAGGCCAGCATCTGGAGCTGTGTTACTGAGAGACACTGAGGAGAGGAAGCACAGTTGCTGTAGCCTTCAAGATCAAGACTGAATGATACACACAAGAAACAGCAGAAACTGTAGAAACGTGCCAGTGTTTACTCTACAGCCACATTTGTATATACTGTTCTGTAATGCAACGTGCAACCCTCTGGATATTTTAATAACAATTTACATTTTTTAATTATTTTTTTTTTATGTTTGTAAAAAGGTGAAAAAACAAAATGATCTGATATTTAATCTGTTTTTCTCATGCATATTTCTGCCGCATCACTTTGTTAGAAATTTTGTGGATAAGGTATTTTAAATATTAATCATCAGTGTGAAAGTAAAAAAAAAAAAAAAAATCTTCTCTTTAAGACATTAGTATTACTTTATTATTAAACTTTTTTTTTTTTTACATTTCTTACTTCATGGTCCCTAAAATATAAAAAAGCATAAAACTAATTTCACACATAATAAGCAAACAGAATGAAGTGTTTTTGTAGCTCACTTTCTGTTTCAGACTGTGAGAACGTTTATTTACTTGAAACATCAGGCTCTTTTATCTCAGAAGATCAAGGAGAGCGTGATTCCTGACGATGTGTCCAGACTCATTCACCTTTACTTCATAACTTCCCATCACACTGATGCAGGAATGCTCCATATTCATTCACAGCCCTTCATCTTAATAGATGAAGACTCCTGCCTCGCTTTCACTTGTCCATAAAACATGTCATATCTTCTATTAGTTTTCTCAGAGCATCCCGGGCCGAGACACATCATTTCCACACAGGTATGAATTATGCTTTTAAATGGACTTGCCCGGAAGCGTCCGCTGAGAAATGAAGTCTGTGTGCAGCAGGATCATCAATCAGGACATCACTCAGACCGGAGCTCTTCTCCAGCGCTGCGGGAATCACACACACACAGAGAGAGAGAGAGAGAGACACACTCACACACACACACACACACACACAGAGAGAGAGACACACACACACACACACACACACACACACACACAGAGAGAGAGAGAGAGAGAGAGAGACACACACACACACACACACACACAAAGAGAGAGAGAGAGAGAGAGACACACACACACACACAGAGAGAGAGAGAGACACACACACACACACACACACAGAGAGAGAGAGACAAACACACATACACACAGAGAGAGACACACACAGACACACACACGCAGGTTTCTACAGGTTTTATATATATGTATATATATTAATTCATACTGAAATTCACGATTATAAATTATAGATTTTCTTTGAATCTCATTTCCACATTCTGTCTTTAAATTTAAATTCTGTTTTATGGTTGCTAGGATAGAATTCAAATTCAATTCAAATTCAGTGAATGTGAAAGGCATTCTCGCTGCAGCGAGACACGACTCTGGGTTAGAGTCAGAATCAGAAATATTTGTCCCATTATTCTGTACTCCACGGTGATGCTCCAACCATTAACTAGAGGAGGCCAGTCGGAAACTTTCTGAAGGAAAACAACTGCATCTTCAGCTGATGAAGCCCAGCTCTGATTGGTGTTCAGATGATTGGCCAGCTCTGATCACAGCAGCATGAGGCGATGGAGGAGCTTGTCTCACATTTAAAACAATCAGTGCAGCGATGTTTCATCATGTGTCCCTGGTGTTACTGGAACATCAAGCAGTGTTTCCACGACGACCGGCCCTCATCAAAGAGATGGATTCATGTTTTAGTGCCGAGGCGCTCTATAAAGCACGTCCATGACGCTCACAGATGAATGTCAAGAGTGTCGTTGAGAGGATACTGTGTCTGTCCGTCAATATTTAATAAACCGAGGGGTGGAGCGGTGGTTATATGGAAACTACAACAGCTTATTCACATTCAGAGTCAGAGACACACGCTTTGATATTTGTACAAATACACATATTATCTTGTGAAATCTACAATATTTGATTGAATTCTCTCTCTCTCTCTATGTATTTATGTATTCACTTGTTACCAAGTAAATCATATATGCTGTAACTCTATTATGTGCTTCGGTCCATCAGTCAGAGTCTTATCTGTGAGGTCAGACCCGAATCTCTGGATCAGGTGTGCACCATGCACTCTGCAGCCCTTTATTACCCACAACGCATCTCTGCTTTCAGGAGAAATGAGCTGATATCCGGGATCAACAGGGAGGTGAAGAACCACAGATAAACCACAGAAATACAGCTAAGTGCTCAGAAACGTGTGTGTGTGTGTGTGTGTGTGTGTGTGTCGACCGCAGATATTGAACGAGAATGACAACAATCAGTCATGACATCCGCTGTGTGTCTAAAAGCTGTGCTAATATGTAGAAATATCTCTGTATCCAGTATGTCGTCATCTCTTTCCCTCCTCATCAGTGAATATTAACACATTAACAGTAATAAATGAGCAAATCCGTCACAAGAGCCTCTGCATATAGATAGCCTACTTATGAGACGGCCGCTCATTAGCATAACCTGCAGGGGACTCTGGGTAATTACTGAGCCGTTCTGATGAGGTCACTGGCCAATCACACATCTGTAGAGCTGAAGACCAGCTGTGGATGTGACAGACGTCTGATGGGACGGTTGCTATAGTTTTTATTCTTCTAATCTATAGATAATGTGACTGAAATGAAAGGCCACTTAAGTGAGAAACACTGAAATGACTTTCTTAAGTAGACTTTTACAGTAGACTTTTTAAGCAGAAATAGTGCACTTTGTTATAGATGTCAAGACTTTAAAATAAAAGTTCATTTTAAAAAGTACACTTATTTTAATGTGTTGACTAAAGCACATGGACAGCACTTGAGTATTATTGTAACTGAAGTGTGTTATTCAGTATTACATCTTAAGTCAAATATATTTTAAACATAATAAATTGCAAATGTGTAATTACAGTATAGAATAAACGTTTTAGAACAGAAGTTTAGCTCAATTCAGTAGTAACTTTAACCATATCTCAAAGACAATAGAAGTAATTATATAAAATGAATTATAAAGATGGACCAAAAGCAGCTAAATGCATTTAATATAAATTTTAACTAGAATACAATTTTATTTAATTGCAAACAACATGCAACTATGAGTCTGAAACCTACATTCAGTTCACACTGATGTATATATTCTTTAAAATAATAGAGTATAAAGTGAAATTCTATATTATTCAAAGTATGTCTTTTAAACGTGTGCTAAAGTGCACTTATTTTTCAGAAGGGGTTAAATTGGAACACACTTACTTTGAATCTAGAATATATACACATTAATTACTTTTTAGCATTAACACTGCATCTGATTCACATTTCATATTTTATTTTGTAATCAGAATAGTCTTGTGTGTGTGTGTGTGTGCGTGTGTGTGTGTGTGTGTGTGTGTGTCTCGTTATCTCCTGGCAGACACGGTCAGTCTGATATGAAGCAGAGGAAAGCCTGTCCAGAGATGATGACCAGTCAGTCTTCTTCATCTTAAGTTTATATCAGAGACAGAAATTCAATTTGCCAATATTGAATCTGAATGATCTGTGCACTGGAGCTTGTGTTATCACACACACACACACACACACACACACACACACACACAGACTGACATCATCACAGGACTACAGCTGCTCAAGGTCATGTAGATATAGACCTGACCTCGGGTTAAAACCAGGACAACTGACCACAGATCATCTCTCATCCCTCACTAAATCCTCTCGTCAATAATCAGTTATCCGAAGACTTTCATTTATTTACTGTGAAACACTGAAGCTTTGCCCTCAGAATCATCTAATGCGAGGTCAGCGATGGAAAACAGACCACAACGAATGCACGTATAATTGGAGTTATTTCAACAATTGGCTATTAACCTTCTGGAGACTCACAAACATAACTGAATCCAGTCGATGCTTCATCATACCGAAAAACACGCTCTCATTTCTGGCCCTTAAGAGCCGAGCGTTTGTGTCCTGAGAGCATCTGAAAGCCTTTCCAAATACAGTCAGACTCAAACTGATGAAACCTGCAGCAAAGCTCTCAGACAAAAGAAGAGTTTAGACTCAGAGACTGATCACTGCTCTCAGAAGATCTCTTAAAGCTTCGCACTGAACAGCAAGAACATCAATAAAAAATAATAAATCGTGGCTTTACAGTTCTATGTTCGAGTTACATTTCTGTGAGCATGCAGAAGCTATAATATGGACAGGAAATACTAATTTGGCTGTTAAAAATAAGGGAATATCATGCATGCGACTCAAGCTTCAGTGTCATTATCATGGGCTGATGGCGCCCCCTGCTGGACACAACAGACTGATGCAGAGTAGAACTCATTGCAGAGATACAGCCTCAAGGGTCATTTTGGCATCATGCCTCAAATTCTTCGCTGTGGTATGTGAAAACAGTTGTCTATCCACACAAAATCCATATCATTTAGTCAGAACAGTTTGAAGATCATCTGGCTCGATTTTGGGGAAAATCGGACCAACGCTTGATGAGGAGTTAAACAAAGTTGATTTTCAACATAAATCAAAAAGGACGGACAGGATGTTTAGCTTACTGTGGCATATTTGGGATCTATGTTCTCTGCTTAAGCCATGAAATATTTGCGACCAGTTTCATTGCAATAGGCTAATGCAATAAAAAGTTATTAGCATTTACGTATAATTATTAATGGTTACTGACTGGTTTATTACTCTTGACCAATAGGTGGCGCTGTTACAAATTTGATGGATATCCTCACTTCCTGTTTGTTGCTGCCATGTGTATTGCGTTTGAGCCAGGCGGCAAGGAAGTCGACTGGAAGTTGAAGTCGGCCGCGTGTCGCCATCTTGTAGCAGACCTTCACTAGCGTTAGCATCCCATTGACTCCCATTCATTTTGGTGTCACTTTGACAGCAAATAACTTTACATCTGAGGCGTTTAAAGACTCCGTTTGTCCATTATTTATTTCTAAAGATACATGACAATGTATAACGGGCTCCATTACCTTCTATGTTACATTATGGCCCCGTAGAAACAGTTTTTGTAAAAATAGGCTAACGATTGCGTCATAACCACTCAACTCTCTGTCGCATTACCGTACAGACAGGAGGAGAAGCTCGCAGGAAATTAACTTAATATGGCGTACTGGAGTTACATTTTAAAATACTATACAAAATAATTAATCAGAATACTTACTCCTGCTCACTCACGACAAAGAACTCCCCGCTCAAGATCGCCGTCTCTGCAAGATTAACGATGGCAGTTTGCACGCACAGCTACTAGAAGATGTACATCTGTCAGACAGGTTGCTGACGTCGTCAAGCTTGGTTTGAGTCTGCGCATCAGAAACGGAAGTGCTAAAAATAGCAAAAAAAAAAACGGGCTTCACTTGTCTCAATAGGCTATATGCACACTCACTTCCGCATTCCAAGTCGGCCAGCCAGGTTACATCCGGCGTCGACGGCGCACATAGCGTCAATAACAACTATGGCATTTTTCACTCGGTCCCTTCAAGATGTCCCAAAGGGATGAGATTTTAGCGGAAGTACGTCATCACCTCCGTGTGCATATAGCCTATTGAGTTCCAATGGGGTCACAGTGTCCATTTCTTTTACTGTCTATGGTTTGAGCTCCTTCATGTTATTCTTTATCGACAATTTTTATCTTAATCTATTTTATACACCATTTTCGTTCCTATAACGTGTGAATATATCCTCTATCATATTCTACAATAAAAACAATCAGAGCACCACAAACTCCTTGAAAATAACTAAAACAATTCAAGGTTTTAATTTGGCACAGTGGCTAGATTAACAAATAACTATTTAGTAAAACACAGCATTTTAAATAAAAAATGGCAGACATCTAAATTGGACCTCATTCGACTCGGTATGATGCACTCCATCTAAAGAGACCAGTTTTGTGATTTTTGGTCAAACCATTCAGAAGTTGTCAGCAAAAATATGCATTTTTAATATCTCCTGACCACTAGGTGGCGCTGTGCCTGAACACTGGTAGTCTCAGGTCAAGCTTTTCAACAAATTTGTTCACGTGTCATTCGAGAACGGCTGGACGAATCAACTTGGATTCCAGAACTTTTTGCCAGCATGGTCTGAAGATGATCTGACCCAATTTTGGTGAGAATCGGACAAACCGTCTAGGACAAGTTCGAAAAAGCATGTTTTTCAAACAATTGAAAATAGCAAAAAAAAAAAAAAAAAAAAAAACCTTGGGAAGGATTCAGAGGAAAAATTTTAATTTTCTGGCTTAAGGTATAAAAGTTATTAGCATAAACATGAGTGCAACTTTGAACAAATAGTGGCGCTAGAGAGTTTGAGTTAGAGACTCCAAATTGGCTCTGGTTAATGTTGGGACTGTCCTCTATCAGTGTGCCAAGTGTAAAAACTTTCCTGCAAGTGGTTCTATGGGTTACCATTGACTTTCAGTGGATGAAGAAGAAGGCCAATGATTACTATAGGTGTCTACACAGCTTCGTTGCTTGGCCCCTAAATACTGACAAAACCTTTAATGTAATGTCAAATTACAATTTCAAGTAGTTACATACAAATCAATATATTAAAGGAATATGCATTTCTTACCCTTTCCTCAAAATAAAATAAAATCAGACCTACTTTTTTCTATTATGTCTCCTAGAGTGACAAAAATATTCCCATTGCTCAGTTATGACCAAATAAAATTAATTAAATGTGAAAAACTGAAACATTAAGAAAAGCCACGCAGTTGAATATTCCATAGAGTGAAACTTAAACAGATTGCACTGATGCATTTCTTAAAATTCTTTATTCATAAACTTGATGCAAGTTTACAAATTGAACTGTACATGGTCAAAATTACACTAACAATGGAAAAAATAAAATGCAAATAAAACTGAAGCATGCTAACAGTGCATAACGCATTGAAGCCTCCTGCCCTCTCCATTCCCAACACACACACACACATTCCTCTCCGTCCGAACACACACACACACACACACACACACATTCCTCTCCATCCAAACACACACACACTTCTCTCCGTCCGAACACACACACACACACACACACACACACACACACTCACTCAGAACCAGAGGAACAGCTGTGGACTCAAACTAGGGCTTGATGTGAGAGTGGCGTTCTTCAGCTCACTCTGGTTTGTGTGAATTTCAAGAGAACAGAAGAACCATCCCAGTGCTTTGGACAGGAATCTAGAGAGAAAGATGCATCTGACAGAGTCCCGCAGCGGTGTGAACAGCTTCTGAATGATATTAACACTAATGCAGGGGGTTTTCTTGTGGTCATCAGATCGACCGATGTCTGAGATGATGTCAGTTTGAACAGAAATACTGGAGACAACTAACTTCTGCTCCTTCACTTCCTCAGTCCTGCTTCTTAAGGCATTATTGGTCACTCCCAGCTTCCCAAGAGACTGCAGGGGCTTCAAATAACACACTAAATACAGTTCCAGACTGGAGGGAGAAGGACTGAGAGACATGCTTCACAATGACACGAACACACTCGAACCCATTCTCACACTCGCAGACAGACGTCACCAAACGAGACGGAGAGACGCTCCTGCTCTTCTTTTAAACATTCATTCAACCAAATGCATCTGCACTTGATCGTGGAGTTCATTTTCAACACAATGAAGTCGGAGTTGCCATGGTAAAAACAGTTTTTTTTAGTATGCAAATAAAAATAAAATAAGAGGGAGGAACGCTGCAGAGATGGGGCTCTTCCAGAGATATTGGCGTCAGGAGCGCGTCGCATCACTGGGATCATGGCATCGTTTGAGGAGATGAAGGAACGTCAGGTGGATAAATGGAGTCATATCAAGCCTCGAGTAAAGAAAAGTGTCAGAAAGAGTGGCTCTGATTAAAACGAGGGACGAGAGGAGAAGAGCAAGAACAGAGAGATGTCCGTCTGAAGATGCTCGGTCCATGTGTGGATGCTGTGCTCTAGCCGTCCTCTTTGGGCGGTGTGTACCAGCCTGTGAAACACACACACACACACACACACATTTATACAGCAAGCACTCGCTCTACAGAGAGACCGACAGAACCAATCCATGTCAAAGTAGAGTCACAGACAGCACGAGCTAAATCTGCCATGAGCTCAGATCCTGAAATAAATCCTCTTTCCTGAGGAGCCCCAGACAGCAGAACTCACATCACAAGAAATAAAGATACATGTACATATCATATAAAAATCTGTATTAACCCCACTGAAATTAATGGAAGTCAATTAAATTCCTTTGAATGAAGTCAATGACTGCCCAAAAAGTCATGAAACCTTCACGCGGTTACTTCCAGATGAAGAAAGTGAGGAGTTTTTCACGCTCTGATGGCAACATGTTCATCAACAAAACTCCAAACGTTTTAGTTAAGGGTTAGACACTAATATAACTTCCTAGATCATTTAAAGAAAGAGTGTTTTTGACACCTAATGGTGTTTGGTCATATCTGGGTTAATGAGGTCAAATGTATCATGAACTAAAGGCTGGTCATCAATCAGAAGAAATCAAACAGCACAACGCAGATCATTTCATGCTCTTTAAAACTCACACAAATACATCTTCTGTTGGTTAAATCAGACGATCTCAGGCAAACCTTTAGTTTTAATGAGATTAAAATGGAAAAATCTAAACATGATGCATTTTTCATTTCCAGATATGATTATTAATTTCATGCGTCAACTGTGAAGTTCTTACCGTTCTTTTCGTGGATCTGCACCAGTGATTTATAGGACTGCTGCGCTCTGGCCAGACTGTACTGATTCTGAGGACAGGACAAGCGTGTCATTACACACATATAATCATGTGCTTCCGGACAAACACGAGCAGAACGCTCACCTTATTGGCTCCGAACTGCACTCGTGCCTTTCCTTTGACTAAAGTGGCGTTGATCTGCATGATGACAGACTCGATGGAGTAGGCACTGCTCCATCCCTGAGAACACACACACACACACACACATCTTAAATCCTGGCCTCACATCAGAAGTGGACAAATGCACTGTGGACGCAGTCTCGGACCCAAACACACCTGTTTAGTGAGCAGCTCCATACACAGAGCTCCTCCGC
This sequence comes from Carassius auratus, assembly GCF_003368295.1. Lineage (NCBI taxonomy): Eukaryota > Metazoa > Chordata > Actinopteri > Cypriniformes > Cyprinidae > Carassius > Carassius auratus. The sequence continues at coordinate 22,693,521 of NC_039285.1, forward strand.
TGAGAACATACCTGAAACAACACAACAACGCTTAATAAAAAAAAACATGTGAACACTTTCTATGAAGCCCACATTCATAACACATTATAAGAGTATTCTTAAGGCATTATAATGAATGCATAATACATTATAAAACAAAAATCCACTTAATTTAATGAAAGCATGAAAACATATTATAAGGTTTTTTACAATGCATTATAAACACGAGTTTCATCGAAGGTGTGATCAACACAATCCTAACGGTCTTCAGAAGTGATCTTACCCTCCAGACAGGACCGGAGAAACCACTCGCACAAACGGAGGATCGAAGGGGAAGTTATCCTGCACACAGACCAGAGAGATATATATAATCTTTAAACTAAAACCAAGGTTTAGACTGAACTGTGTGCATGTTTTCAGAGTCAGCGGACTGGACTCACTTTGTATGAAAAGCTGAGGAGGATGTAGTCCATGCCTTCCTTCTCCTTCAGCACTTGCAGATCACTGTGTAAAGGACTGTCAGGATCCACACTGAGCACACACACACACACACACACACACACACAGCTTCAGCACAGGACAATCAGGCCAACATTTCACAAATCTGAGCTAGCATATTCAAAACATCTATAATTCAATATTGTTTCTACATCAAGAAATGCACGAGCAAACTGAAGTAAAATCCTTTTCAGCTGGTTCTTCCCTTAAGCTATCTTCTAACGTCTGATGACAGCAGGATGCAGAAGACGGTTTCTGTTCACACTTACGTCCTGATCTTGACGTGCCACTCGTACAGACTGTCGTTGAGCAGCTCCACAGAGTAGATTCCTGCAAGAGAGACCGGATCAGATCACAGAGTCCAGCGCCGTCTGTGGCTCACCGTCACGTGATCTTACCGTTCTTATAGCTCTGAGAGCGGTAGATCTCCCGGAGCTCTTTCATCAGACGATCAGACGCCTGGACAGATCCAGACACGGCACCCTACAGGACCCGACAGAACACACCCCGTCAGACACTCATAACATGAGATTCGTGACCTCTTCAAATAGTGATTATTAATAAAACACCTTCAGGGGAATGTGAAGCATTGATTATGAATTATATCTCCATATGCTTTTTAATGCATGCTAGCTTCTAGGGTAAAATCTAAATTAAAGTGCCCCTGGTAAATCATTTCGGGTATTTCCTCTCACACAGTGTGTAATGCACTGAAGGTAACGACTCTGAAGAGCCGAAACCAGTCGTTAGTTAGTGTATTTTGAGAAAGCGAAAGTGTTTTTTGACTTTGCATGCATGTGAACTTGTTGTAGGAGACTCCAAAATAACATTAGGACACTTAAAAATGGCACAATAGGGGCACTTGAACTAAAACCCCAGAACCATTCACATCCAGTTCAATAATAACTCTCAGACTGATTCTGGATCGACTTCACTGAAAACCTTTCCAATAATCTCCTTGAGAAACACAGTGATGAACCAGAGACGTTTCTGCAGCGTTTTACATTTCAGATTCATAACGGTGTGTTTCTTATTCACGTCTGCAACACGGTTTAAAAACCCGAATGTTCATAAATCTCTCGTTAATTACCAAAATACTGGATTGATCTGAGCCTGTGCACCACAGTTTTGAGTGAAAAAGCAATATTTGTTGATATGTTTATCAGTGTTGACTAACTGCTGCGATCAATCAGCTCCATGAAGAAACTAAACCTGTGCTAACTGAAGGAACACAAGCGATAAAAAAAAAGATTAAATCCAATATTATATAACATTATCAAACTCACAAGCTGGTCATTTTTGATTGTATTATGTTGAGGATGTTCAGCACAGAAAAGGGTTAAACAGTGTGACAGACTGAATCTCATCTGACCGAGAGAAGCGCCTGTATCTGACCCCGTCTGACCCCAAACTGAAGGAAAGGCTCTTACCGAGTGAGCACTTACGTTCAAGTGGTCCTGCCGCTGGTTCTTGCGGATCTTCTCCAGGACGGCCAGGTTCTCCTTCTCAATCCCATCATCCTCAGACTTCTTCCCATCCACCGGCTCCACCTTCATCTCGTAGTGCTCCAGATCGATGTCCTGCTGACACACACACACACACACACACACACACACACACAGGTAAAGAGAGACGCTCAGCAGCTCACAGGAGACATGAATGAGGTGAGGGAAGCAGACGTGCACCTCTCCCATCTCCTCTTCCTCCTCCTCCTCTGAAGTCACCTCGTCAGTCGTCCCATGCTACGAGAGAAACATCCGTGTTAAACCACACACACACACACACACACACACAAATCTCTTAAATTACACTTTTAAATGTAATTAAATTTTTTTACCTCAGAACATTTTTGTACAAAAGTAGCAAAAATCTATATTTACATCGTAACAGGTCAATATAACCCTTCTGATTAAATTATTATTACTGTGTTTCGGGAGTGACACATTTAGGGAGGAAAATTATTCCTAAATGTTCTGAGAATTCAATATGAGAATTAATGTGTACCTAGAATATTATATCATTATATTACATAATTTGCATACATATTAAAAGATGTTTCCACCTCTGACTTTGCACCCATTCTGTGGAATAGCCCTCAAAGGCTTTTTTAATGCAATTTTGACCCGATGCAACAGTCAGCTACGACTTGTTTCCCAGAAATACAGTCCTTGTAATTACATGCATGTGAAACTAAGTTCTATAAGCATGTTTGGTTCCTGTCTGGATGAGTACCTTCCTGTCCTGGTGAAGGGGTCCTGCAGGAAGAGGCTGGTCCAGCATCTCCACATCCGGGTGCTGAGGAAGATTATAGAGGCGACACAGATCACAGATCAGCCTCTTCAGCTGCTGCAGGAGCTGCAACACACACACACACACACACACACGTCAGAAACACTCACCTGGGCCAGGAACCTGACAGGAATCTCAGTTTTTTCGACACTGACTGACTTGCTATGGACAGTCAAGAGATGCATGTCAAGATTTGGACACATTTGTCAGGTTATAATAACAGGAGTCTGTGCACATGATCCACTTCCTGTTGAAGTCGTCAGTGCAGGGGAGGAGAGTCTTGCTCAGAACACAACAGGAGCAGATCAAATCTCACTCGCACGTAATGAACATCTGAGAGAGAAGGAAGTAAGGCCTTAAGAGCAGTCTCAACTTAATATATACGTTTGGGGTCATCTAGATTTTTTTTGTTTGTGAATGAAATTGTAATACAACATGAACACAATACCTAACAATTACTTTATTTATTTATTTTACAACTGTGCATACCAAACACCAGGCATCAGTCTGAGTTCCCTCAGTAGTGCACAAATCGCATGACACCAGGCATCAGTCCGAGTTCCCTCAGTAGTGCACAAATCGCATGACACCAGGCATCAGTCCGCGTTCCCTCAGTAGTGCACACTTCCATGACACCAGGCACCAGTCCGCTTTACATCAGTAGTGCACACTCACATGCCACCAGGCATCAGTCAGAGTTCCCTCAGTAGTGCACACTCACATGCCACCAGGAATCGGTCCGAGTTCCCTCAGTAGTGCACACTCACATGACACCAGTTATCAGTCCGAGTTCCCTCAGTAGTGCACACTCACATGCCACCAGGAATCGGTCCGAGTTCCCTCAGTAGTGCACACTCACATGACACCAGGCACCAGTCCGCTTTACATCAGTAGTGCACACTCACATGCCACCAGGCATCAGTCAGAGTTCCCTCAGTAGTGCACACTCACATGACACCAGTTATCAGTCCGAGTTCCCTCAGTAGTGCACACTCACATGCCACCAGGAATCGGTCCGAGTTCCCTCAGTAGTGCACACTCACATGACACCAGGCACCAGTCCGCTTTACATCAGTAGTGCACACTCACATGCCACCAGGCATCAGTCAGAGTTCCCTCAGTAGTGCACACTCACATGACACCAGTTATCAGTCCGAGTTCCCTCAGTAGTGCACACTCACATGACACCAGTTATCAGTCCGCGTTCCCTCAGTAGTGCACACTCACATGCCACCAGGCATCAGTCCGAGTTCCCTCAGTAGTGCACACTCACATGTTGTGTAACGCTCTGCTCTATTACAGTATTATAATGGAGCTAGGAGGGTAATTACTGTTTACTGCCGCTCAGAGCATCAGGATTACAACACCTGCTCTGCTCTGAAGCACTCACAGACGGAAGAGATGACTAATTACGTGATTTACTGTCACACACTACCTTCTAATGAGAAGACAACTTAGATAAGACTTAAAGTAAGAAAAGCCATATCTGCCATATCTAATATTTCTCCTGATACGTGTTTAACAATTACTGGGAAGGAAATGCTTTCACGTGTTTGTTAGACCTTGAGAATTAATGGAAATCTTGTTTGATCTCAATTAAACTCAGACGAGTTAAAACTTCAATTATAAAAGGGATCATTCCGCTCCTTGATTCTGATTGGCTGAGCCACGTTCAAAGCTGTTGTAGATGACTCTACAAAGTAACACACACCTTTGTTTACATTTGTCTGTTGCTCGGCAACCACTTTGTAGCAACCACAACTGATTCTAAAGGAACTAGACTGTTTGGTGGAAGAATACTGTTTTTATTAATATCATTACACTTTATCTGCTCTGTTTTATTGTGTGTAACCTTACATATACGGAATGACTGTTTTTTAAAAGCAACAACCCCCGTGAAGCCGTGGTTTACAGTGAATTTATAACAGCTTTGCGTCATACCTACCAATGCCCCTCAGCGGTTATAAATTCACTATAAAACACGGCTTCACAGGGGTTATTGCTTAAGTTTTGTTTTATTTTAATTTCACAAAGAAACGTGCAGCAATAGCCTAATAAAACTGTAAGTTTCCAGTGTAGTTCCACTCATGCACCGAACCGAAGGACACATGTACCCCTGTAACATGGAGTAAACATGTCTATAAACTCAATCCCAGTCTGAAATCCTGTATGTAGTGCACTCACCAGTGTGCTGCTCTTCCGGACGTCCTCCAGCCGCTCCAGCACTCGGGTCAGGCTCGGGTCATCAGACTCCACGCACCATATGGGCGGCGTCGCCGGGTACGACTCCTGAAACACACTTCTGAGGGTTACACTGGGAAGTGACCACTAGCTGGACGTCTGGACCGGATCAGCGGTTCTCAAGATCTGTGCAAATGCTTGGGTTTGTAGACAAATCATTCTGGATTCATTTACAAAACCAAAACCAGTTCAGATTTAGATGCAGCTTCTCATTCCTGTAAACTGCACCACTGTCCTGAAAGAGGAAGAGGCGTGTCCAGACCTTTGACTGGCAGTGACATCATCACAACATTCCCAACTTTAACTGGCTCAAAAACACCGGCAAAACAGGAACTTCCACAAAACACGTGAGACATAATTAGATCTATACGAACTCATCTGACGTACTTTAGCACCAAAATCCCTAGAAAGGGTTTCTTATTTGTGTGCAGGTCAAATAGGGCACTTGAAACCTTCTCATAGTTATTCATGTGCATTCAAATGGATATAAATATGACTTCAAGAGTCAAGACGTGGTTTAATCTGAATGTACATTAACTAAACTTGTTTATAGCTGGCACTGGTTTCACATTTACACCGGTTCAGTTATAATGTAAATATTATTTAAAGAAATCCGCACCAAAAAGTGAAAATTTGCTGAAAGTCTGCAGTGAATGGGTGCCGTCAGAATGCATTATTACGTATTTTAGCCAGAAGCAACAGATTGAAGTTAAAATCATCTTAATGCTGGATGTGTTTCATCTTTTGTCTTCTCCAGATGCTTTTATCAGCTGTTTGGACTCTCATTCTGACGGCACCCATTCACTTCCATTGATGAGACACTGATGCAGTGTTACATATCTTCATTTCAGGAGACTAGAGATCAGTGTGCTTCCCACCGAGGGCCCGAGCGCGTACCCCGTGTGTGTGTGTGTGTGTGTGTGTGTGTGTGTGTGTGTGTGTGTACCGTGAGGTTGCAGTGGATGATCAGCAGCTGGTCTCCGATGTTAAACTGGCAGCTCAGCTCGTCCGGTGTCCAGTCGAGGATGCGGAAGCGCTCGTGGTTCGGGTCGAAAATAGACTCCAGAAACTTCAGCTCGGCCTTCAGTCCCGAGACCGACATCTTCCTCCGCTCATCTCCGGACAAAGGAAGCGGATCTCTCGTGTGTGTGTGTCGGTGTGTGTGTCCGCGGGAGTGAACGTGTCGAGTCACCGGATCCGGGGTCCGTGTGTCGGTGTGTTGTGAGAGCGCGGGTCCGTGTGAGTCCGGCGGAGCGGAAGCAATTCTTCTCTGGGCTTTAAAGATGGAGACGCTCCTGGAGGACCCACAGTCCCAGCATGCACCGCGGCCGCGTCATCTAATCGCGCGGAAAGACTGAAACTTGTTTACAGTTCACTTTGGGTTTAACGTTACACGACTCCAGAACACAATCCGTTACTGTTTACAAGTTACATGACAAACATTGTACTTAGTAACGGAATCCATTTGAGATCAGATAACTAACTTTTAGATTACTTTTGGCCTAACTCGTTCATCACGTTGATTAAATAGCACAGTTTAGTACCATACTGATATAAAATGCTTTAAAAAATAAATTAAAATATTTTCAGTTTGTTGTTATTTACAACATGAAGCGCATTCAACATTACATTATCCCAAGGTTTCCAACTGGGCTTAATGAGTTGAATAAAAAGCTAAAATATTTGCCTTATTAAATTTACAATTAAAATAAATCATTTTAAAATAACATTTATCAGAATAAAACACTTAATATATATATACACACACCATTTTATTTGTTTACCTGCATGTAATGTGACCATCAGAGAACCATGAACATGCAAATATGAGACTGAATATTTAAAATATTTATTTTAAAATATCAGGGGTAAAAGTAATTTTATTAGGTGAAAGAAGTTCAAATGACAGAAAGTTTGGGAATGCCTGCATTACATAAGAAATAATGTGAATTTCAGCATTTGAAACAAAAAGGTTTCCAAAAAATATATATAATAATATTAATAATAAGAAGAATTATACATGGTTAAATAACCCACTGTGTGATCATTCAAATAAACAGTGTGTTTGCTCATCAGTAGTTGATGCAAACTTGAGAAAAAATTCCCAGATGCAAAATTGAGAAAACGTTCCCAGAAATAACCAAACGGGAAGCGTGGGAAATATCTGTGTACTGCAGAGAGAAAATGTCCTATAATCATAATCATAGAGCCTAATATTTTTTTATTTTTATTATATAATAAATATAATAGTAAAGTTAAATAATTATATTATAATAAATAATATAATAATAAAAAATAAAATAAATATATACATATTATATTCTTTTTTAATAATATTATAGTATTATATTTTGTAATAAATGTATAACTAAGAACAAATAAAATAAAAGTGGAAATAACTCTTACTACAGAGAGAGAGAGAGAGAGAGAGAGAGAGAGAGAGAGAGAGAGAAAACATTTTTGCAGTGTTCAATTCCAATGTTTTTAAATCATTAACAGTGAGATTTAATAACCATATGATTATTACTGTTTAGGATAATTACATAATATTTCAAAACTTTTGTCAATAATGTTTGACATCATTGCTTAATTATTTTAATATAATATTATTGTTTAATTAATGTTTTTATGTATTTAATCCTAAGAAATATATTTGAATTAAAATGTAATTTTGAGTACTTTATTTTGATGGAAAATTATCAGTTATGAATAAATGAATGAATATATATACATATATATATACATACATATATACATATATATACATATACATATATACATATATACATATATATACATATACATATATACATATATACATATATATACATATACATATATACATATATATACATACATATATATATATATACATACATACATATATATATATATAAACAGGAATTTCAGTTCCATTAACACAGTGAGGTTTGATACTCTTGTTTAAATACATATATTTATTTATCCATAAGGAAGCTATTTGTGTGTGTGTGTGTGCTCTTGTTTTTGTGACACATCAGGACACAACTCTGTATAATGTCATGGGTATGACACAGGTATTACAAGGAGAGGGTGACTTATGAGGACATACAGAATCATACAGAATGAGTTTTTTTTTTTTTTTTTTTTTTTTGAGAAAGTAAAAATGCACAAAGTTTCCTGTGAGGGTTAGGGTTAGGTGTAGGGTTGGTGAAGGACCATAGAATATACAGTTTGTACAGAATAAAAACCATTACACCTATGGGATGAACACACTTTTCACAAAAACAAACATAAGTGTGTGTGTGTGTGTGTGTTAGCAATTAGAACTAAATAATAATAAATATCTCTAGGATCTTAGATTTAGATTACAATAGCACTCTTCCTCTCTGTTGTGGTTCAGTTAATGTCAGTTCTAGAATGTGCCACTAGTTAGCGCTAGACACCCATGTGAACCAGTTTAGATTCAATTCAATTCAAGTTTATTTGTATAGCGCTTTTTAGAATACAAATCGTTAAAAAGCAACTTTACAGAAAATTATGTTTCTACAATATTTAGGAGTAGCTTATACGTGGTGACTGTCAGTTTGTGCATGTTTGACAGGATTTTTTGAAAAATTAATACAAGACGTAGTCAGCCAGACGAAGAACATAATTAATATTATTAATAATTAATAATTATTATATGATTCAGTCACACTTGTAGTAATATTTGTTAGTTCTGTTGTTGATTCAGGGTTAGCATCATCTGAGGTCCTCTGAGGGTCAGCATCATCTCTTCTCAGGTGTTCTGGATCCAGACTGGAGCTTGTGTAAATCCTAGTTACCACGGGATGAAGATCCAGCAGAAACAGAGAAACACAGAGAGACATCATTAGCATAGCTGCTGATCCAACAGAGTTAAATTAATTAGTTTAACCCAAGCTAAAGGATAAAAGTGCACATTTTATCAGATGCAACTACACTCACAATTTAAGAGATGCATTATTCGAATGCTTGGCGAAAGAGATACGTTTTTAATCTAGATTTAAACAGAGAGAGTGTGTCTGAACCCCAAACATTATCAGGAAGGCTATTCCAGAGTTTGGGAGCCAAATGTGAGAAAGCTCTACCTCCTTTAGTGGACTTTGCTATCCTAGGAACTACCAAAAGTCCAGTGTTTTGTGACCTTAGGGTGCGTGATGGGTTGTAACGTGGTAGAAGGCTAGTTAGGTACACAGGAGCTAAACCATTTAGGGCCTTATAGGTAAGTAATGATAATTTGTAACTGATACAGAACTTAATAGGTAGCCAGTGCAGAGACTGTAAAATTGGGGTAATATGATCATATTTTCTTGACCTCGTAAGGACTCCAGCTGCTGTATTTGGACGACCTGTAGCTTGTTTATTGAAGAAGCAGGACAACCACAAACTGTAGTCTACTAGATTCTGTGTAGTATTTTTTGGTCCAATAATTAATATCTCTGTCTTATCCAAATTTAATTGGAGAAAATTATTGGTCATCCAATCTTTTACATTTTTAACACACTCTGTTAGCTTAGATAATTGAGAAGTTTCATCTGGTCTCGTTGAGATATATAGCTGAGTATCATCAGCATAACAGTGGAAGCTAATTCTGTATTTTCTAACAATATTACCAAGGGGCAACATGTATATTGAAAATAGAAGGGGACCTAGGACGGATCCTTGTGGCACTCCATATTTTACTGATGATAAATGAGATGACTCCCCATTTAAGTAAACAAAATGGTAGCGATCGGACAGGTAGGATCTAAACCATCTTAGAGCCTGCCCTTGAATTCCTGTATAGTTTTGTAATCGATCTATGAGTATGTCATGATCTATGGTGTCGAACGCAGCACTAAGATCAAGTAAGACTAGATTCATTTGAGTCAGTGAGCTGCAAAGATATCAGAAACTGATTCGTTTAAATCAATGAGTAAAGAAGCACTGTTGCTTTACTGCCTGGATCTCCATCTCAGTGTCAGTGTGTTGAGAGTCTGTCTCTGTCTGGGAGGAAATATACAGCATCATTCACTGACGCTTCTTACTGAAGTACGGGGTAAGTTGTCACAGTGTGAACCAATTGTATGCTGGTTATAGCACACAATTGGTTATAGTTATAGCATCTTTTTTATTGTACTTTGTTATTATTATTATTGAAAAATTATATCCACAATAATAATAAAATATGCAATATATATAGTATAAAACACATAACAAATAATAAACAATAACATAAAAGTAGTCCTATAAAAACTATTGTTTTGACCAAAAAAATTACGCTAATAAACTAAAGTGAATATTTCTCATGGAAGGTTTGTTTTTGAAAGTCAGATTCTTTATATAAATTATGTGTTATTATAGAAAATAATAGTGGGGCACATTATTAACATGCTTTCAGAGCTTTGGTTTGTCTCTGCTACACAGAGATTATGTGTATCACACATGTTGCTGTTGTACTGTATAAATTATACATTAAGTTCAAATGAACAGCATTTTTTTTTTTCAAATAACAGAAATTCATTTTAACATAACAAATGTCTTTTATTAAATGCATGTTTGATGAATAAAAGTATTCATTCTTGTTTTTTTTTTATCTTGGAAAAAATATACATATATATTTATATTCTTTTTTTTCAGTGTCCTAGAAATATACATTTTAAATGAATTAAAAGTTTTTAAATTATATTTTTTTCTTGAGATAGAAATAAAATATAATGTTACTCATAAACACACTATTGTTAGTTTACAATGCAGAAATCACTCACTGATTTGAAGCTTTTAACACAATTTTATGCTTTCAAAACTATCTCTTTAATTTTTATTACTGTATTTATTGCAGTTCTGGCTGAACTATATCTATGATGGCCAGCTAGATAACACGAATGATAAATCAGCAGAATATGCAACAAACTTCAGAGAAGCCCCGTGTTTAAGTGTGCAAGTCGTTTCTCATGCGAAAAGCAGCTTGACCTTTCGACTAAACATCTCCTTTTGTGACCCATGCAGGAAAGAAACTGATGTGGGTTTGGAGAAAAGGGCAGGTTTGAGTGAACGACGCTTATTCTGCATAATAAAGACAACACCTATCAGGGGTCAGAATAGCATCTATTCACTTCCATGTCCACCAAACAGCCTTTAACCTCTTTTATGACCCTCTGCTGATGACAGATGTGGGACGAGAGGCAATCAGACGTAAAGGCCATGGCAGCTGTGATTTGTGCTGGATGTGTAGAGAATGGAGGAGGGGAGCCTCACACTCTCATTAAAGAGACCCTCGGAGTGAAGTCATCACATGCAGCAGGACGTCCGGTCTGGATAACAGTACAGTCGCTCTTCCTGAATGAAATAACACATCAAGCAGCTTGTATATATCTGGCAGATGACAGATATATGAGCATTCATGTTTGTGCAAACTCTTCTCTGAAGTGCAATGCTGAAATGGAAATCACACATTACTGATGTACTTCATTTACATTACATTGCATTTATTCATTTAGCAGACGCTTTTATCCAAAGCGACTTACAGATGAAGACAGTGGAAGCAATCAAAAACAACAAAAAGAGCAATGATATATAAGTGCTATAACAAGCCTCAGTTAGGTTAACACAGTACACATAGCAAGGGCTTTTAAATAATATAATAAATAAAAAAAGAAAACAAATAGAATAGTAAAAGTGACTTTGTGCTTCTTTGGGATGGCACTCTCACATTAATTCCATCACTAAATTGGCATTCTTTCATCTACGTCGTATCGCTCAGCTCTGTCCCTTTATCAGTATCTCTGATGCTGAAACTGTCATCCATGCATTTGTCACCTCACGTCTTGATTACTGAAATGCACTTTTCATCGGCCTATCAGCTAGCTCCATTTCCAAATTACAATACATTCAAAACTCTGCTGCCAGACTACTCACCCACACCAAGCGTTCTGCACATATTTCCCCAATTCTGCATGATCTTCACTGGCTTCCTGTGGCTTACCATATTCAATTCAAAATTCTCCTTCTCGCTTTTAAGTCTCTGCACGGCCTTGCTCCCCCCTACCTCTGTAACCTGCTTCTCCCCTTCACCCCTACTCGTTCTTTACGATCCACTGATTCCAGCCTTCTCATTGTCCCTCGGCATCGCCTTGCTTCAATGGGGGGCAGATCATTCAGTGTTGTTGCGCCCAAAATGTGGAACTCTCTCCCCCCATCACTCCGTTTTGTTAACATTATCTCTGAATTCAAATCCATGCTCAAAACACACCTATTTTCTGAATGTTATAGTTCTTAGTGTGTTTTTTTTCTTTTCTCTGCTGGTTGCTGCACCATCTACCCAATTCTCACTTACTGTACTTGCATTCTCATTTGCCTATTGTTGTTCTGTCTGCTCTCTTTGTCAATTGCCTTTATTGTTGTTTGTTTATTGTAACGTGTCCTTGAGCTCTGGAAAGGCGCTATATAAATAAAACTTATTATTATTATTATTATTATAATCAAGCGACGTTTACTTGCAGAACGCAAGCTTCTAGAGGCACATAAGTCTGAAGTAATGAATTTAGGTAAATGGGTGCAGAGCCAGTGGTAGTTTTGTAGGCAAACATCAATGCCTTGAATTTTATGCGAGCAGCTATTGGTAGCCAGTGCAAACTGATAAACAGAGACGTGACATGTATTCTTTTCGGCTCATTAAAAATTAATCTTGCTGCCACGTTCTGAATTAATTGTAAAGGTTTGATAGAAGTGGCTGGAAGACCTGCCAAGAGAGCATTGCAATAGTCCAGCCTGGACAGAACAAGAGCTTGAACAAGGAGTTGTGCAGCATGTTCCCAAAGAAAGAGCTTGATCTGCTTGATGTTGAATAAAGCAAATCTGCAGGATCGGACCGTTTTAGCAATGTGGTCTGAGAAAGTCAGCTGATCATCAATCATAACTCCAAGGCTTCTGGCTGTTTTGAAGGAGTTATGGTTGATGTACCTAACTTTATGGTGAAATTATGATGGAACGATGGGTTTGCTGGAATCACAAGCAGTTCTGTCTTGGCAAGTTTGAGTTGAAGGTGATGGTCCATCATCCAGCAAGGAATGTCTGATAGACAAGCTGAGATGCGAATAGCTACCGTCGGATCATCAGGATGGAATGAGAGGTAGAGCTGAGTGTCATCAGCATAGCAGTGGTATGAAAAGCCATGTTTCTGAATGACAGAACCTAATGATGTCATGTAGACAGAGAAGAGAAGTGGTCCAAGAACTGAGCCCTGAGGCACCCCAGTAGTTAAATGTTGTGACTTGGACACCTCACCTCTCCAAGATACTTTGAAGGACCTATCTGATAGGTAGGACTCAAACCATTGAAGTGTGGTTCCTGAGATGCCTTTTGCCAGTAGCGTTGATAGGAAGATCTGGTGGTTAACCGTGTCAAAAGCAGCGGATAGATCAAGCAGGATAAGTACTGAAGATTTGGATTCTGCTCTTGCCAGTCTTAGAGCTTCAACAACTGAGAGCAAGGCAGTCTCAGTTGAATGTCCACTTCTGAAGCCAGATTGGTTGCTGTCAAGGAGATTGTTGTGTGTGAGAAATGTAGAGACTTGCTTGAACACAGCTCTTTCAAGTGTTTTTGCAATGAAAGGAAGAAGAGAAACTGGTCTGTAGTTCTCTAAAAGAGATGGGTTGAGGGTGGGTTTCTTAAGTAGTGGAGTTATACGAGCCTGTCTAAATGATGAGGGAAAAACATCAGTGTGGAGGGAAGTGTTGATGATGTGAGTGAGTGCAGGTAACTGCAGGAGAAATGGCTTGAAGGAGATGAGATGGAATAGGATCAAGCGGCCAGTAGTAAGGTGATTTAGAAAGGATGAGTTTGGAGACTTCTGCCTCAGAGAGTGAAGAGAAGGATGTAAATGAGTGTAAGTTTGCTGGTGATATGAGCTTGACTGATTGTGGGGTGGAAAATTGTGCACTAATGTGTTTAATTTTATTAATGAAAAACGTTGCAAAGTCGTCAGCTATTAGAGATGAAGCAGGAGCGGGAGGAAGAGGACAAAGAAGTGAGGAAAATGTTTTAAAAAGCATGCGAGAGTTAGATGAATTGTTAATTTTGTTATGGTAGTATGTCCTTTTAGCAGAGGAGACATTAGCAGAGAAAGAAGATAGGAGTGACTGATACACAATAAGATCAGTAGTATTTTTGGATTTGCACCACACCCTTTCAGAAGCTCTAAGCTTAGAACGGTGTTCGCGTAGAACATCAGATAACCAAGGGGCAGAAGGGGTGTTATGGGCTGGCCTGGAAGACAAGGGGACAACAGTGTCTAAACAAGATGTAAGAGTGGAGCAGAAAGTATCAGTAGCACTGTTAGCATCCAAAGATTATAACAGTTTAGGGGAAGGAAGTGAAGATGAAACCATTGCAGATAGCCGGGAGGGTGAAAGTGTGCGCAGGTTACATCGAAAGATGACATGTGGAGGGGTAAGGGATGTGTCAGGGACAATGTTGAGGTTAAGAGTGAGGAGGAAGTGATCCGACGTGTGCAGTGGAGTAACCAGAACATGATCAGTAGAGCAGTGTCATGTATAAATAAGGTCCAGTTGGTTGCCTGATTTGTGAGTAGCAGTAGTTGACACTCGGTTGAGATCAAAAGAGGCAAGCAGAGTGTGGAAATCAGCAAACAGAGGTTTATCTAGATGGATGTTGAAATCTCCAAGTATAACTAGGGGAGTACTTCACAGACTACAAGAGCAGCTACATTAATATCATAAATTCTACAGTTTGGTTTTGACATGTTGTGTATTTAGGTGGCATTTAACAGAGCCGATACCTGACATGGATGAAATTGGTTATTCAGAGCTCAGTGAAGTACAATATGAAAGCTGACCTTCTTTCGAATTATGTTCATTTGAAATGCATTAACATTCTCTTTTATGTGTGTGTGTGTGTATGTACGCACAATATGACCTTCCTAGAAGCCCATATACTACTGAGGTTCAAATGTCACTGGTGTAAATGGGTCAAATGCATTTATTCACTTCCGTTTTACCTGTTTTCTAATGATTTTCACATCAAGGCTTGTGTGTTTTGTTGGAGAGCTGACACTGAACAAGTGCTCATTTAGTGCTCTGGAAGTTTTCAGAAGCACACCTTGATTCCCGTTTCACCGCGGGGCTGTGAAATTGTATTTCCTCTTCATAATGGAGAAGCAATGCTGTGGAATCCGTTCAGACTCCCAGCGCACATAACCATTTGACGCTTTCCCTCGCTGGAGCTGCTCACAGTCAATCAGGAAGGATGCAAGTGTTGAAGAACATATAGATCTGTGTGTCTTGTGTTACTTTTTTTGCCCGTTGCTTGAACACATTTTGCAAAACTTCGCAGTCTGTTCTCTTGCCTGCAGAAGAGACATGCGGCGTGTGGGTGGACCCTCTGCCCAGCTTCCCTCATAGTCAGGCCATGGTTGATCACATGGTTGCTCTTATATCATCAGAAATAGGGGTCTGTGTTTGTGTGAGTGTGTGTGTGTGAGTGTGTGTGTGTGTGTGTGTCTGTGTGTGTGTGTGTGTGTGTGTGTGTGTGTGTGTGTGTGTGTGTGTGTGTGTGTGTGTGTGTGTGTGTGTGTGACGAAACATCATTTAGCAGAGAAACACATTCATGGGCTTCTTGAGTGAAGTGTTCATAGTGAGGTGACACTGACCTTCAGGAAATGATGTCATGACCTCTTCAGAAGAACACAGGGTTGCTCAATTTCATATTCACTTGGTGTTTCACATGTCTGATCACACATCAGTCAATACCTATATATATATAAATATTATTAGAGTGTTTTACAAGAAAATACTATTTTTAGTTTTTATACATTTAGAAAAAATAAAAAAAACATTTAATCCAATATGTTACTTGCCTCATTATTGTAATCGTTTGTAAAATTTACTAGCAGTTTCTGAGAGAAAAGTTGTTTCTACATCCGTGTTGTTTATCAGTGTACAGTATTGTATATATTTTCCTGTGTATTTTTTCCCCTCATCATCAGTATGTTGAATGTCTTCATTGACGTCTGCTGTAAAGACCATTCACTAACAGTCGATTCCCCATCACTGGCTCATTTGTCAAAGATAAACAAGTGACGTGACGTATTCGAGCAAAAGCCCTTGTGTTTCAGTCTTCATGTGTCACAGCTAACATCTCAGTCCATCAATACAATCAATTCAAATGCTCAGTTACAGTCTCTTGAATCACACAGAATCTCAAAGCTTTCAAGCCTTTTTGAGGCGTTTCTGAACCGTCAACAGTGATTTAATGGTCTCTGGAAAACATCCTGCTGTCTGATGAACTTCTAATAGCTTGGCTCCTCTTGAGAAGCACAGATTTGGACAATCTGCCAAACTCTTGAGGTAATACCTGTTCAGATTTCGCACAAAACCTCTCTCTGACACCAAGCCCAAATACAGCACTGCTGAAAATGATGTACCGTGCTCCGTGTCACACTAACATATGACACGCTGGTGACCAACATTATGAATTCAGGATGTGGAGCTGAGAGGAAATATAATTGTTCAGTACTTTGCCATATTTTTAGTAACGCCTCTTGCTGACGCACAATATTTCCCATCGCAGTTTGTCATTCAGGGAAGAGCCATTCCCAACAACACAACAAGAGCGATCCAATTTTCTCTGTCCACCACAGAGATCCATCTTACCTGATTGAAGACAGAACAGAACAGGTTTTGTTATGGGATCTAATGTGTGCCATCACAGCAGAATCCATCAGCAGGTGCTGTTTTTCAGCTCAGAGCGCAGGTCATGGGTTCAATTCCCAGGGAATGCATGCACTGATTAAACATGTATCTTGAATGCAGATCCATGAATGTAAATGTTAATGTTTTTCTACAAAAAATGCTTGAAAGATCGAGACAGAAGAAGGATGAACAAGGAGCCTACAGAACAGCTACAGAAATAAATTGGTATTGGAATTTACAGCTTGAAACAATGCAAAAATAAATAAATAAAAAATATTTATTATAATAAATATTATAATCGATTATAATTATATAATTATATGTTATAACTATAATCGCATATGTTGTGTGCTTGCTTAGACCTTTGTTGTGATAAACCCTCTAGTTAAGTTTTGTGTGAAGACCATCGACTCTACCATGCGACTCGACCGGGCAGGGACATAGACAATGGATATAAGTATTGTTTTGATTAATCCATTTTTCCTTCTACTTGTTTCACTTCTGAATCAGTTTTTTTTTTTACCAATTCTTACTATGTGTTTCCAGATCCCTACTATTACTACCACTCGTTAAGCACACATAACACAATGTAAGCAGCACAATCTTAAAAACCTTGCCAAGCCGATTTCATTACTTCTATTATTAGTCATTTAAAGCTCAATCTCATGGCTCTAACAGAGACCTGGATCAAACCAGAGGACACTACTACACCTGCAGCACTCTCCAATAATTTCTCATTTTCCCACTCGCCCCGTTTGACTGGAAGAGGTGGAGGTACTGGTCTGCTCATCTCTTATGATTGGAAATTTAATCCTTTACCATCTCTCGGTATCCTCCTTTGCTCCTTTGAATCTCATTCAGTTACTGTTACCTACTGTAACAATGTTCGTGGGATGGAAGGAAGAGGACAAAGGGGTCGGCTGGACTGCTGACAGGTTTTTTATTAACAAAACAAAAAAGGTTACAAACACCCAAACGGTGACTTTTATTCTGACACGCTCAGCAACACTTTCATTTTCCTCTTTTCCGGTTTCCGCTTCCGGCCTGGGTCAGCAGTCCGTCTCTCTCTCGCTTGCTTCCATCTCTCCTGGCGTTTTATACTCTCTCCACGCCAATTACTAGAACAAGAAACAAGTGATGATAATTTTTGCCCAAACCACTCACTTACTGCTCGTCTCCTGATTCTCTCTCCAGCTGCAGACTTTGCTAAACCACGCCCCTCCTGCCACATACCCGACTCAGGCCGGGGAGCCATCCGGCCTGCAGCCCCAACCTCCCCCCCCCCATTTCTGGAGAGGAAGTCGGCCACCGCCATCTGTGGATCACCTTGAACTTAAAAGGCTGAAGAGCTAGATACCAACAAGTGATCCGCGCATTGGTATCCTTCATGCGGTGGAGCCACTGCAGTGGAGCGTGGTCCGAACAGAGGGTGAACTCCCATCCCAGGAGATAATAGCGGAGGGTGAGGACGGCCCATCTGATGGCAAGGCACTCTTTCTCGATGGTGCTGTACTTAGCCTCTCTCTTCGAGAGCTTCTGGCTAATGTACAGCACCGGCCGTTCCTCCCCCTCTATCTCCTGTGACAGGACTGCACCCAGCCCCCTGTCCGACGCATCTGTCTGCAACAGAAAAGGGAGAGAAAAATCAGGAGAGTGTAACAACGGCCCGCCACACAGAGCATCCTTGACCTGAGTAAAGGCCTGCTGACACGGCTCCGTCCACTGGACCGTATCTGGAACCTCCTTTTTAGTAAGGTCAGTCAAAGGGCTGGTGAGGTCAGAATAATTAGGAATAAACCGTCTATAATATCCCGCCAGCCCCAAGAACTGCCTTACCTCCTTTTTGGTCTTGGGTCGTGGGCAGGTCGCAATAGCGGCTGTCTTATCAATTTGGGGACGCACCTGCCCATGCCCCAAGTGGAAGCCCAGATACCTTACTTCCACACGCCCAATGGCACACTTCTTTGGGTTGGCTGTGAGCCCAGCTCCCCTCAGTGACCCCAGGACAGCCCTCAGATGCCGCATATGCCGCTGCCAATCATTACTAAATATAATAATATAATCTAGGTAGGCAGCTGCATACGCGGCATGGGGCCGTAGAATCCTATCCATGAGGCGCTGAAAGGTAGCT
Source organism: Carassius auratus (assembly GCF_003368295.1). Taxonomy (NCBI): domain Eukaryota; kingdom Metazoa; phylum Chordata; class Actinopteri; order Cypriniformes; family Cyprinidae; genus Carassius; species Carassius auratus. The sequence continues at coordinate 22,712,352 of NC_039285.1, forward strand.
GGAGCCCCGAACAAGCCAAACGGAAGGGTAACAAATTGGTGTAATCCGAACGGCGTTGTGAAAGCTTTCTTTTCTCTGGACAATGGAGACGAGGGGATCTGCCAATAGCCCTTTGTTAAGTCCAATGTCGAATAAAAACGAGCCGTGCCTAGCCGATCAAGCAACTCGTCAACCCGCGGCATTGGATACTCGTCGAATTTCGACACAGCATTCACCTTGCGGTAATCTACACAGAATCGGACTGAGCCGTCCGTTTTCGGAACTAAAACTATCGGGCTCGCCCAGTTACTATTAGATTATTCTATTACCCCCATGTCAAGCATAGCGCCCAATTCAGCCTGAACTACTTGTTTCTTGTGCTCAGATAAATGATACGGCTGGCTGCGAACTACCACGTGCTGTATTAGGTTAGTACGGCCCGGTAGGGGCGAGAAGACGTCTGCAAACTCTGCCTTCAATCTCGTTAAATCAGTGAGTTGGGACTGCGAGAGTTGATCTCCACCTAGAGCCAGGGCGAGGGATTGTAGTTTGATATTCGCCTCTGGCCCGAGATCATCCTCTCCACCAATCACCGTTGCCAACATCACTGATTCCGCCTCATTCCATTGTTTAAGGAGGTTGAGGTGGTAGATCTGACGGGACCCCTTCCTATCGGACCGTATTACCTCATAATCGAGATCTCCGACCTGTCGTGCGACCTCAAACGGTCCCTGCCACTTAGCCATTAATTTGGAGCTAGACGTTGCGAGTAATACAAGTACTTTCTCTCCCAGTGCAAATTTGCGTAACCTAGTTCCCCTGTTATACAGCTGGCTCTGGCGGTCCTGGGCTTGTAACAAATTCTCCATCGATAGCCGCCCCAATGTGTGGAGTTTTGTTCTCAAGTCCAGCACATACTGAATTTCGTTTTTGCCCTGATATGGTCCCTCCTCCCAAGTTTCTCTCAGTACGTCAAGCACCCCCCGGGGCTGGAGAGAAGCTCAAAGGGGGAAAACCCTGTGGAGGCTTGTGGGACCGCTCGCACAGCGAACAACAAGGGCTCTAGCCACCTATCCCAATTTTTGGCGTCTTCATGAACAAACTTACGGATCATGGATTTAAGTGTGCGATTAAATCATTCGACCAGGCCGCCGGTTTGTGGGTGATAGACGCTAGTTCGAATCGATTTAATGCCCAACAATCCGTACAGTTCGCGTAGCATACGTGACATAAACGCCGTGCCCTGATCGGTGAGGATTTCTTTTGGAACCCCCACCCGGGAGATAAGACGAAACAGGGCATCCGCAACACTTTTAGAAGAAATGTTGCGGAGGGCCACCGCTTCAGGATATCGTGTTGCATAATCAACTATGACTAATGCAAAGCGATGTCCTCGTGCCGATCGCTCTAATGGCCCGATGAGGTCCATGCCAATTCTCTCGAAGGGGACCTGCATTAAGGGAAGAGGACGCAAAGGCGTAAAAACACTTGAACGAGCTGTGTTCAACCAAGTCTCTGCATTTGTCACACAGAACCACCTCCTTGACAGCAACCAATTGTGACAATTCTCTCACCAGAGAGACACAGGGAGATAGAGAGATCCAATAGCAAGTATTTATTAACATTTCAGGGTAATCCAATTCGTGGTCAAACATAAGCCAGGGTCAAAACCAAACAAGCAGTCCAAGAAAACAAACAAAACAAAAAGAGGGGACAGGAAGGAAAGGCATGGAAACTCATGTCACTGCTTTTGACACGGTTAACCACCAGATCCTATGGTCAACCCTACTGGCAAATGGCATCTCAGGAACCACACTTCAATGGTTTGAGTCCTACCTATCAGATAGGTCCTTCAAAGTATCTAGGAGAGGTGATGTGTCCGAGTCATAACATCTAACTACTGGGGTGCCTCAGGGCTCAGTTCTTGGACCACTTCTCTTCTCTGTCTACATGACATCATAAGGTTCTGTCATTAAGAAACATGGCTTTTCATACCACTGCTATGCTGATGACACTCAACTCTACCTCTCATTCCATCCTGATGATCCGACGGTAGCTATGCGCATCTCAGCTTGTCTATCAGACATTCCTTGCTGGATGAAGGACCATCACCTTCAACTCAACCTTGCCAAGACAAAACTACTTGTGATTGCAGCAAACCCATCGTTTCATCACAAACGTGTACCATAGCTCCTTCAAAAACAGCTAGAAACCTTGGAGTTATGATTGATGATCAGCTGACTTCCTCAGACTACCTTGCAAAAACGGTCAGATCCTGCAGATTTGCTTTATTCAACATCAAGAAGATCAAGCCCTTTCTTTGGGAACATGCTGCACAACTCCTTGTTCAAGCTCTTGTTCTGTGCAGACTGGACTATTGCAATGCTCTCTTGACAGGTCTTCCAGCCAGTTCTATCAAACCTTCACAATTAATCCAGAATGTGGCAGCAAGATTAATTTTTTATGAGGCGAATATAATACATGTCACGCCTCTGTTTATCAATTTGGCTTCCACTAGCTGCTTGCATAAAATTCAAGACATTGATGTTTGCCTACAAAACCACTACTGGCTCTGTACCTAAATTTGTTACTTCAGACTTATATGTGTCTCTAGAAGCTTGCGTTCTGCAAGTGAACAATCATCGCTTGATTGTTCATCCCAAAGAAGCACAAAGTCACTTTTACGGACTTTTAAATTAAATGTTCCCTCCTGGTAGAATGAACTCCCCAACTCAATCTGAGCAGCAAGAATCTTCGCCCCATCTTCAAGAATTGGCTTAGAACACATCTCTTCCATCTTTATTTGACCCTCTAACTTTAACACTCACTATTCTAAATATATTCTTAAAAAAATAATAGTAATAATTCTAACTACCTTAGAATCTTTTTATTTATTATATTATTTAAAAGCCTTTGCTACATTTACTGTGTTTAAGCTAATTAAGACTTATAGCACTTATATGTCATTGCTCTTTTGTTGTATTTTGATTGCTTCCAATGTCCTCATTTGTAAGTCGCTTTTGATTAAAGCATCTGCTAAATAATTAAATGTAATTTAATATTATTTAATATATAATATATATTATATTATAAAAATTGTTTTTTATTTTTTTCATATTTTTCTATTCAGGTTTGTTTTGGTCTGGGATGAGAGTACAATGATAAGTTCTATAAATTCTATACATAAAAAACATTTAGAGATAATCTGAAAAGTATAAAAAGTTAAAAATGCATTTCTTTTTTCTTTTTTTTTTTTTGCAAAAAAACAAGAAAATAAATGAAAGTTTCCAAGACATTTTTAATGTGATCCTCAAATAAAAGAATTTGATTGTACAAGACAGACTTACTTTCACAAGTGATTTTGCTGATTATATCATGTTTCTTGATTACAAATTTGTTGAGAGGAACTGCTCCATCATTTAGTTTAAAAGAAAAAAAACAATATTTAAGTGCTTTTAAGACACTCAGTAGAGACAATAATATGTAAATGCAATTTCTAAACGTTCATCTGCTCCAAGCTGCAACAAAACAACGTTCGTATCAGAAATAAAGCTGCAGAAATTACCACAACAACCTTATCCTAAATCTTCTTTCCAACACATCCATTGTAATCAACCACTGTTTCTCATCAGCTTGATTGAAGCTCTTTCTCTTCACGTGGCTCACAGAACATGAACCTACATCACAAATATTCTGAAAACGTCCAGGTGAAGTGAAACCCAATCTAAGGCTTGTGTTGTGACGCATGCGGAGCGCTAATGGCTCGGTGAAGCTGCTCGTGTCTGTCTCAGTCTGGGCATGTGTGTCTGAGCACTGCAGCTTTCTAATGGAATAATGCAGTGCACTGGGACACTGTGATTGAATCATGTTTATCAGCGTATCAATGTGGGCCAGTGGGTCCGTCTCTAACCTAGTAAACATGGCCATAATCAGATCCAATGCCAAAGTCTGTTTGCTTTGCTCACAGATGACATGTACTGATGTTTGCATGTGTGTCTGCGTACTGTCATACTACTGCTGCAGTACACCTGCCAAATATACGACAGAGCTTGCACAATCTCAGAACAAAAGACGCAGAAGCTGCCACTGGGGCGGTACCTGTTCAAAAGACATATCTTAGTACCTAAAGAGTCCATATTGGTTCCTTAAGTGTACATATTAGTACCTAAAAGGGCACCTTTGAAAAAAGGTACCGCCCCAGTAACAGCTTCTGTGTCTTTTTTTTTTCTGAGAGTGCAGAGATGACCTACTGTATCCCACAATACAATTCCTTCAGTTTTTAAATTAATTTTATTTAATCATACAGCCATATTATATTATTTTAAATTGCTCCTGCCAATATATACTCAGATACAGTGCTGTGAGTATTTTAAGACATTCTTCTGCTGCACAAATAGTATATAAATAATAATCTGTAGTAGATCTATACAGGTGGAGCTGGGGAGGTGGAGGGTTTCAGAGGAAATGCTCTGGTGAATGCCAATTAAATGTAAAGCAGTAAGCTCATTGGATGTGAACGTCACGTGAACCAATCAGCTTGCACCGTCTAGAGAGTACTGTTTGTACTGTTTCACTTACTATTTCTTTAAATTAGCATGCAGTGTGCATTTTACATGGCACAGAATTATAAGCATATGTTTCTCTGTCCTGAACATCCAGCCAGTCTGTGGAGCGACAGCGGCTCTGGCAATCCATCAGATCCACAGCTAATGCAGTTTATGAGGCCTGGAGCGGCCCGTCAGACCTGGCTTAAGCCAATTAGCTAAGAGGACAGACCTGGCTTAAATCAGAGACGAGAAGCTGCAAGAGCTTAGTCAGGACTTACAGGAGAGCAATCAGAGAGAACGGCACAGAGAGAGATCAATGGAGGAAAGAACAGAGACAGACACCGGCTTCATATAAAAGCTCCTCGTCTGCTGTCAGCCGCAGAAAACACACTTACTGCAGGGTTTCCAGTGCAAGCAAAGCTGAAAAGACAATATGAAATCAGAATCCTACTGTTTCTTGCTCTTTAAACCTGAAATATGAGATATAAACCAGTTCATTGAACCTTTAGACTTAAAATAGTTTGCATTTATATTTTGTATCATATTTGCTTCATGGCTCATACTGTTAGAATATGGAGGGAAAACAGCTCAGATTTACTCAGAGACTCAAACTGAGCAAAAATATAGTGCAGATGCTGATATTTATATGATGAAATTCTGATGTTTGTAATGTGTGTCAGTGAGATGAGATGTGAATGATCCGCACATATAACACAGAGACTCAGAGCTGAAGAAATCAAGGCTCCTCAGAAGATGTGAGATGTTCTGGAGGCTTGTGAAGATCATTCCTCTGCTGAGGAACAGTGAAAGTAAAGCTTCTGGAAACAAACGCTGCTCAAAAGATCCTGAGGATCAGATGTGAGACTCTAAAACATGATTGATGGAGAATCAAGTAAAGCTGAGCTGCTTCAGTCCAGGAAGAGTTCATCTGGAGATATTACTGACCTTATTCTGACCTTTACTTGATCACAATCAGGAGAGATCTGACACCAGGAGCTGGACGCTTGTGCAGTTACACTAATTGAGCTTTGACTGGATAAAACACTCTAAAATATCAATCAGAGACAGAAGATGTGAAGGAGATCGAATGTGAAACAGCAAAGTTTGATCATTTAGACGTCAGAAATCAGATGTGCTCCAGCAGCTTTATTGTGTGAATAAATGTCCCTGTTTTTCTCTGGCGCTTGTTCTGGTTCTGTCTCCACACACACACACACACACACACACACTCTCTCTTTCTGGAGACAGCTGGACTCTGATGAAGAAGTGGCGTGTGTTCAGTATCTCGTCTCTTCTTTCAGAAACAAGAGCTTCACGCTGAGAGCATCTGCTGCCTGCAAATGACCCGTGACTCTCTCAAAGCGTCTGTTAAATCACATTATACTCCGTAATACAGGCCAATGCACAGATAGCTGACGGTAAACAGGTTTCTGTGGCTCACTTACAAACGAGTGTATTTACAGCATCCGTTGAATGCTTTTCTGAACATCGCTCCAATATTGTTCTGAAATTGTTTATCTAAAGATGAAAATTCCCTCATGATTTACTCACATGCATATCTAAACCTCTGCTGTTTGTTCTTTTAATTGTGAAATACAAAGTAGTTTTTGGCCATACAATTGTAGTTTATCATGCAGTGATTTCAATCTCCAAAAATGGATGACACACACACACACACACACACACACACAAAACACAATTATAGATAATAATCCTGTTTTTCTGGAAGCTCACAGATACTGCAAATGTAATGTCAATGATGAGAAAACTGAAGTATATGTAATACCATAAGAGTGTGAAAAAAAATGTTTTGCTATTTATTTACAAAAATGGTCATTTTAGTATTCTCACTCCTGTATGTTAATGTGATTTGTTAGGCAAGCTTTAGACTTTTACAATAAGAAAAAAACTATCTAGTAGAAATTTGCTTTATAACTAAAAAAAATGATATGATCAGTTAGTCCTGGCAACTCATTAAAATAAATGTAACAATAAAAACAATTGGATTAAGTTGGTGTGATATTAATGTTAAGTTGAAATCAAGTTGATTATTCTTACAAATTTTCGGCAGAAAGTGAACTGAAGTCTGAAATTCAAATGTACAGAAGTTCAGTGTCTGTGAGGTGAAAGCTGTTTCTCTCTGTGAGTTTTCACAGGTCCAGTAATGAGAAGCGGGAGGAACATATGGTGAGGTGAGATGAGATGAAGAGCGCTTCACAGCGACTCAAACTGAAAGCAGCTGGTAATCAGAGAGCACAGGACCAATCCAATCTTACAACATGAGGAAGAGACCGCAGGAAAACCAGACCAAGCACACGCCACTGAGGCGCTGGAGTACTGCTGGAGCACTGCTGGAGCACTGGGCAAACTGAACACTAACACTGAGGACATGGAAAATTAATGCTTTTATTCAACGAGGATGCATTTGATTGATCAAAAGTAACAGTAAATAAATGTATAATGTTACAAAAGATATCAAATCAATGCTGTTCGAAGTTTGAACTTTCTATTCATCTGTGAATCCTGATAAGAATAAATAAATCACAGTTTCCACAAAAATATTGAGCTGTTTGCAACACTTATAATAATCAGAAATGTGTCTTGAGTGAAGACTGGAGGAATGATGCTGAAAATACAGCGGAGCATCACAGAAATAAATTACACTTTAATATATATTCACACAGAAAACAGATGTTTTACACTGTAAACATATTTCACAATATTACTAATTTACTATTTTTGATCAAATGAATGCAGCTTTCATAAGAAGAAGAGACTTCTTTCAACAAAATAAATAAATCATAAATAAAATATTGTCCGCCAGTTTATACATAAAAATATTCAGATTGATATTTCATACATGTCCAATTTTTTTTTTTTATTTCACCTACTAAAAATTCAGTAACATTACATAAGCTTTCAGTGATATTTATATACAATTTACTTGATAAATAATTCACTTAATTGAAAAAAATTGAAAAGAATTGAAAAAGAATATGGGATAATTGACAAAGATTGTAAAAAAAAAAATTATATGCTTTTAAAATTTATATATATATATATATATATATATATATATATATATATATATATATATATATATATATATATATATATATTTTTTTTTTTTTTTATAATAAAATTTTTCTCACTCAATTTAAGCAGGTAACAACATCACATGAATGGCTTCTTTAATAAATGACCCTTTTAATGTATGTAGGTTGATTTAGGACAGATACATGCTAAATAATTCCTTGACACATAAAGTTATCGATCGATCGATCTTTCGATTGATTGATTGATTGGTTGATTGGTTGATTGGTTGATTGGTTGGTTGATTGATTGATTGATTGATTGATTGATTGATTGATTGATTGGTTGATTGATTGATTGATTGATTGATCGGTTGATCGATTGATTGATTGATCGGTTGATTGATTGACTGCTGTAGCTGGTTTTGTTCCAGTGTTACTCTGAGTCTCCTGAAGCCAGAGCTCCTTCTGCACGTGTTCTTCTGTGTCTCTGAATATCTTCTGCAGGACAGATGCTGATGAGACGCTCGTGAATCACACAGACCTCTGTGTAGACATCAGTCTGACGCTGGAGCACCACAGAGAGACTGTTTTAACAGTCCTGACCTCATCCAGCACTGCACTAATGGACAGATTGTATAAGGACAGAAACATTTTAAGACTGGACGGCGTCCAGGAGTCAATCAAACAGGTAAGTCACCTCAAGATTGGCGAGACACAGCCTTAATATCAGGCTTTATTACATCTCCTAATGAGATCGATAAGTTCAAAACCAAGTCAAGAGCAAGACTGATGTGAACTGTGCAGCACATATGAACTTTATGTCGGTGGTTTTGTGATTTGCCCTTGAACTCATTCACAGATCATGATTCTGTTTCGAAGGCTTCTGTTCTGTCCTCGACCCTCGGACAGCTCCTGTAAAACTGCCTCATATAGTGATTCTGTCACCATTTACACAAAGATAAATGCTCTCCGTGAATGCAGCGGACTTGTAAAATTTTTACAGGTTGTATTAGAATTTCTAATAGCCAGTATGAGTCAGTATGAACATAAAACACTGCGGCGTTTCCTTCAGAACCAGCCGCTGTAAAATACTTCCTGAGGTCTTACAGAACATCCTGAAGACGGAAGATTTTGTGATTATGGGACATTTCCAGCTATGATTCGGTCTATAAAAGCTTGATTTAATTTTAAACAAAAGGAACCAGACACAGATTCTTATTTAATCCTAAATCATTTCCTCTTATATCACTCCAAACCTACACGACTTTCCTTCTTCTGTGAACTACAAATGAAGATAATTGGAGAATGTGTTTTTAGTCCATATTATGAAAATCAGTAGAGATTCAGTATTATTTGAACCCTGTGATTCTGCAAATAGTGTCTGCTCACGCTCACAGGCCTGTTAATGTTCGACAGAAAAATGTGACATTTTAGTATTCAGTTATAGCAAATATTACAATTAAACGATCAATAGAGAATATGCAGTCTTATATTTTAATTGTTTCATATAAAACGTTGTGAAATTCACTGTATCTCTGTCATAAGGGTTTGTTTGAAGTGTGTGTGCTCTTCAGGAGCGCTGGCCATCAGTGTGTTTCAGCAGGAATCTTTAAAACCCTTTCCAGGCCTAATGGATCCATCCATCTCAGATGCAGAAGAGAGCTTTAATCATGATCAGACAAGTGAGAAGAGAGAGTAAATTAACACAATAATAGAGCAGAGAGTCAAATATGAAGTGCACATCAGTGTTTTCACTTTGAGAGAGAGAGAGAGAGAGTTATTGAGAAACTAACTTTACTTCATTTAGTGGTTTGAAACAGAGACGTCTTAAAGATTTTTCAGTGCTCTTGACTTACATATACAACTGCATGAATTAGGACCTTCAGCAGATGAATCATTCCAGTCATGCAGAACTTTTCTGTGGCAGGTAAAATAAATATGCATGCAAAAACTTCACCTATATGCACTTTCTACACGGGTCTTTGCACATTTTTTGACATTCTGACAGTGTTCGGTTGTAATTTCAGAAATAAATTCTATCACAGTCAACACCAGACTTAATAAATAAACAGGATGCATAAAAAAGATTGCAACAAAGAGTTAAATTTAGTCATTGCTCATGTTAATTTTGATAGTTAACCATCATTTTGCAATGTTTGCTTTACAGTATTGATATCGGCAATTCATCAAACAATGCAACGCTTTGGAGTGAGATTAACCAAATAAAAGCACAGAACATAATTCATCGAATCCATTTCAAATTAAGTGAAATTAAGGAATTAAAAAATTCTACATTTAATTTAAATTATTAGAGAAGAGGAAAAATTAAAGCATTTGCACACACACACAAAAAAAGAGTTGATGTTGACTCAGAAAGTTTCACAAATGATTACAAAGAAACTAGTAAAATATTTTTTTTAACCCACTCAAACCAAAATTATAATTTGATTTAAAATTCAACCTTTAAATCATGATAAAAGTAAAACCCACCAATATGATTTCCATCTTTAAAAATGTAAAATGTATTAACCCAGTCATAAATCTTAGCCGTAAATGGAAGCTGATCAAATATATCGAGGGCCTGCGCTCATCTGTGCTCATAAATGAAAGAAATCATTAACATGCTTACAATTAAGCATCCCCTCTTTACTTCTCAAAGACATGTGAGTTGTATTTGATCAGGAGCTGAATGAGTCGCCGTCACCTCACAGGATCATCACTGCTGCTGGACATCCATTACAGTAATCACACACACATATACAGTATGTATATTGTCTTTATTGATCACCTTATCTATTTTAACTTCATAAACACAGTGCATCCCTCGCTGTGAACGCGTGTCCTTCCCGTCACGTGCTAAATGTGTGGCTTTAATCAATATCTCTGTATATACTGCGGTGTCTGCTATAGGAGCCAAGCACTCGAGGTAATGAACTGCCCGTGTGATATATATCTCTCTGCTACGGCAGCAGTTCTCTGATTACTCCTCCATCACCCTCCGAGTCCGGCCGGCCCCACGCACACATGCTCAGTGTTGTCTGTTTTCTTACACAGACTCATTTTATGAAGTCTTGAAGTATGGCTTTAAGTCCATGTCTGTTAACATTCAGGTCATGCATATGCTCCTAAAAGTTAACTAAAGTAAGCAAATATTATAAATATCAGGAAAATTCATAGCAGCTGATGAAAAATAAACAACAAATATACTGATGATTTTTGTCCAATCAAATGCTCCGGTTTGTTAATGTCCCTCCCCTAAAACCAGCTCCAGATGACAAGCAGCGAATCAGTGTTCTTGTCTCTGGAGTAACTAAAGCCTATTGGCTATTGATGAGTCTCTCAGTTCTGTAAGTCCAGTATATCACTATCAAACAGAGAGAATCTGTACACTCTTATGAGGATAAATAAAGTGAGGTTTTGTAATGATGTTAAATAAGAGCTATTTTTGGTCACTCAAAGAACCTTTCAGTTAAAGTTAAATAATCTGACGAACCAATAAAGAACTTTTAGTCCAATGGAAAGATCACATGGATTTTAAAGTTTCTTCTGTCAAAAAAGTCAACAGTTTACCAGTGTTCTGTTTTTATCCCATGTTGTATTTCAGGGTGACTCTGTGACATTACGATACATCAGTCGGCTGTTTGCTGTGTGCTATCACAGGATTGCATGATTATACATGCATTGCAAAACAAATGAAAAATAATAGCAAATGAGGTGAGCCAAGTCTAATAAAGACTAGAATCTGTTATTTTATTCCAGTATTTGTGTGAACTCTGTTTGTATTGCAGCACCAGAGAGAGGGTCTCGTCCATCCTCCCCCAGTCCTTCAGCAGAGCGTCTGAGAGATAAATCAGTGCTTTCAGTCTCTCTGCTCCACAAACACACAGAGGTTAGACCCTGTGAATGATCTGGACAGAGAATGACTGTGATGATGTTAACTTAAGATCTGAACACAGAAAGCACAAGCGTTCAGTGCATTAATTCATCCTTCTTTCTGGTCTATTTGTAAAATGCATAATATGAATTGCTGCACCATCCAGCCAGCCCACGCATTTATATATTTATAAACTACCTCATGCATTATAATTTGCATTGTGGAAATAGAGTTTTATCTTATTACAAGTTGCTTTGCCACTAAAATATCTATTTGAGTGATTTTGTGCACCGTGGGACTTACTTTTAGTCTAAAGCTGGCACAGTTCAGAAAGTCTAGTTAAGTTCAGTTTGGCTCCTGACTGATGGAGAGAGGAAAGAGAGGGATGTGAAAGACAGATGTGATGGATGGAGGTCAGAGTGACAGCATCTTTATTCATTACATTATTTCGTTATAATATCTGTTGATCAAAACCGCTTTCTGTTTTCACACACTGCTTGTTTTTCATTATTGTTTTACAGTTTAGATTTTAGCCTGCACGAGGCTGTTTAATGAGGTTTTCTACTGACAACATAGCATTTATAGAGCAACTGGGGCATGTTGTCACAGAGGGTCGCGTGTTCAATTAAATGAACTGGTCAATAAAACAGACATAGAACCCGACTTTCAAAACTCAACCTAAATATTGAGACAGCCCCGGTCTGCTGTGAGAGACGGGGAGGCGCAGAGGAGCGCGTCTCTCTCTCTCTCTCTCTCTCTCCCTCTCTCTCTCTCTCTCTCCCTCTCTCTCTCTCTCTCTCTCTCTCTCTCTCTCCCTCCCTCTCTCTCTCTCTCTCCTGGATGCTCCGCGCTGCTCGTGCTGTGTCTGCGGGTGCCAGCGCTTCATCCTCCTCCTCATCCTCAGTGTCTTTGCTCTGTATCGAGGTCTATGAGGAGGAATGGACTGAGGATCTCCAGCATGACGCGCGCGCTCTCCGTCCTCCTGTGCGCATTCTCTCTCCTCCGAAGTAAGTAAAGAGCTCCGGCTGCTGTTTCTGCTCTAGTTTTGATGCCACTCCTCGGTCACAGAAGTTAAACCCTGTTGCTTCAGCGTTAGAAATGTCTTTCGGTGCTTTCCTGATTTATTGCTGTTGTAAAAGTGTGAGAAAACGTGATTGTTGTTGCTTTCATAGGATGCAAATAAATGTTCGGACTGAACTGTTTAAAAACACGCCATTCTCTGTGTGTTTTGTGGATGTTTGGAGTATAAGAGCTTCATACACAGCTGAACTATCTAAAGGCACACTAGGTTTATTTATTTTAGGGAAATTGCTGGCACCTTTGATAAGCTTCATTAAAGTGATGCATATTCACATGAGATCAAGACACCAGTTATATGAGATTGTGATAATTCAACACAACATCGTGAGCCGCCATGATGAGATCACGTGACAAGCTCAGTCACCGTTTAACACTAATATTCATAATAATCATAATGATATATTTACTGGATTTATCACATTTGGCAAGTGCACATGACACTTTACAAAGCTTGAATAAATATGTGCTACAGAAACCTTTCACCAACGTTCCCATTTAGTTATGGAAACAATATTTCTGAATGTTTTTAAAAGTTTTTATTTTTTCTTCTTTTCTTCTTGGTTATGTGAAGGTTAAATAAATACACTGGTTGATCATTTTGCAAACGTTACTTTAGAACATACTCTAAACTTTCTGAAACAAACAGATGAACATTCAACTAAAAATTTTCAGAATAATAATAATAACAAAAATAAGTTCCATGAAGTATTTATAATGAATGTTTTTGTGCTAATGATTTGAGAACATTATTAAATACCAGACAATTTTCAACCAACAAAATGAGTGGAAAAATAAAATGTCCAAACAGCACTTGTTATAGAATCCTAAAAAAGAAAATATGATATGAATGGGTAGCATGAAATGGAAAATAAATGCATATGAAAAAGAAGAGTTTTTCAGCTAGACCTCATATGCTCAGGCTGATGACCGTCCAGAAGCACACTGATATGTGGCCAGATGTAGGCCAGTTGAATGCAAACACAGCTTTCTTCACCTTTAAGAGACTGAAGGCCATCTGTCCGTCTTGCTGGCCATGTGAGGCCATGTCTTTGTGTGCCTCTGTCTCTTCTCTGTAGCTGAGGACGGCCTGCAGTCATAAAACACTTTAACCCGTCTCACACTGGCTGCACGCTCATGGTGTCTGTGAAAGGACCTGCATGTGTCCAGATGCTTGCTCTGAGCTGCAGAGGATCCTGTGTCTGTGATCTGCTCCAGGGGTCTGAGTGAGACCAGAGACGAGCAGGTCTTCTACTGTGTGAAATGTGTGTGAAGTGGATGCTGTCAGACAAGAATCTCACTGCATTATTTCAGTTAATGGCAAAATGAATGTTTGGAAATGTAAACTGATATTTCCTACTGACACACTACACCAAAAGATTGAAATAACTGACAACCATTTTTTGATGGTGAAAATACGAATGACGGAAGAGTTTTCAATATATTTAACTTATTTATTATTTTTATTTGCTGTTATTTTAAATTAAAGCTTTAGTGATTTTCTTGTTTTTGACATTAATTACAGTTACTACAGTTTTAGTGATTTTAGTTCATTAAGTTAAACTAAATGAAAATCAGAAATGTTGCCTTAGAAATTCTAAATAAAATAAGTTACATTTGTAATATTTTAGTTCAGGTTTTTTTTTGTGGTTTTGGTTTTGTTTTTTGTTGAACTTAACTGTAATAACCCAGCTTGGTAGTTGTGTAATTTGAAAGACACAAAATGTGTAGTTACAGCACTAAATGACAAAATATTCTACATTAACAATATACAATTATTATTATTATGAAATATCTTTAGAAATAATTATTTTGGACCCTGGTAATGTCCTGCGTGCTTCATGCCATCACTGTGTTCTTCTTTGTCTGTTGTTCCTGTGCGTCTGCTGTTCGTTTCTCATGTTTGGTGATTCTTCAGTCAGCATTATAAAGAAAGTGCTTACAGTGTAGCTCTGGGTGTCTCTAATTAACACAGATCACTGCTCATTAATATGAATTAATCACAACTGAAGCTGCAGGTCTCGGTGATGAGAGCAGCACCTCGTTAGAGCTGATGATGAAGCACACTGACTATTCATTTGACCGTTTGGTCATTAATTCTATTAGAGGCCAGTAAAATCTGCTTTAAGTGTTGTCCTGAGTCAGATTAGATCATGCCAAAGAAAACACAGCATCTCAGCATTATTTATACGACTGTTATGAAAAGATGGAGCTGCCTATTTACTAAGAGTCAGTTTGCACACTTGATCCACTAACTGACTGAAACACCATGCATTATAACTTATAATTAAGATGTCTAATTTTTCGTATTTTGTTTAAATATCATATTTAATCATTTAGTACTGTCCTTCAGAATTTAAATTCAAATTCAGAATTTGCATTTTGTAAATCATTAAGCTGTATGTAAAGTTTTGACCTCAGTTGTATATCCATTATTTATAAATTATTCATTTTTATTTTTATTTTTCCTGAAATGTTTTAGAACATTCAGATTAAGTTTCCCATAATGTGGGCAAAATGAAAAAGTGGAATTTATCCTAAATGTTTGTATAACCAAGAAAACAATATTTTTAAAACATTAAAAAAACCTGGAAATTTTGAGCATTCAGAAATTCTATTTTCATAAATTAACAAAAATTAGCCCAATGATTTTGGAACATGTGTAGCTGTGAGAAACCCAGCAGAGTCAATTAGTCGTTATGTACACAAGTGCATTCACCTGAAAATCATATTGCAGTATTTCTGGTGGTGACTGTCACCACCTTTGTGTTTTATAACCCAAGCGAGTATGTGTTCTTGTGGTCTGAGGTGTTTTCTGGCGGTCTGCAGGTGGTCTCTGTGCAGACTCAGAGGAGCGCCTGATGAACTGGCTGCTGGGTAAAGGTCGCTATAACAAACTGATCCGGCCGGCGTTGAACAGGACCGAGAGAGTGACCGTTCTCCTGCAGGTGTCTCTGGCGCAGCTCATCAGTGTGGTGAGTCAAAACACATGAGCAGGAACAGGGCTGAGAAACACCAGATTACAAGGTCATCAGTCACTAATATAAACCAGTACAGATCTAATGCTGCTGCAAAGACATATATATGCAATACCTGTGTTATTATTTCTGTGAATTATTTCCAGAATGAGAGAGAGCAGATCATGACGACGAACGTCTGGATCACTCAGGTCAGTGTCAGCGGCTCGTCAGATCTCAATTATTACTCGATTAAAGCTTCATCAGCTCTGGCGTCCTTGTGGTTGATCTTGAATTTATCCTGCACTCACATCTATTCATTACACCACTAATCAAGTGTGTAATTGTCTGACCGAGGGAAAGTTCATCTATGAAATGATAAGACAGTTGTGATATTATCTGCAGAACTGGAATGATTATCGGCTGTCGTGGGACCCGGCAGAGTACGAGGGAATCGACAAGCTCCGGATCCCCTCCAGACACATCTGGCTGCCTGATATAGTGCTGTACAACAAGTGAGTTTCTGATAAAAGTAACCCAGATGATGAAGGAGATAATGACCGGAAACTGACTTCGGTCCTGCACGACACGAGCCACCAACTTTCACCATTGTGCCTCTGAGCAAACAGCCAGCAGTGTTTACTCCAAACAGCATTATTATCTTTAACTGAAATGATTAAAACATTTCTATTGAAAAAAATAAATACATAAAAAAATGCATATACTGAACAAAATTATAAACGCAACACTTTTGTTTTAGCCCCCATTTTTCATGAGCTGAACTCAAAGATTAGTGTACACAAAAGGCCTATTTCTCTCAAATATTGTTCACAAATCTGTCTAAATCTGTGTTAGTGAGCACTTCTCCTTTGCTGAGATAATCCATCCACCTCACAGGTGTGGCATATCAAGATGCTGATTGGACAGCATGATTATTGCACAGGTGTGTCTTAGGCTAGCCACAATAAAATACCACTCTAAAATGTGCAGTTTTACTGTATTGGGGCAAAAACAAAAGTGTTGCATTTATAACTTTGTTCAGTGTTTATTTAATGACAAACTTAACTTATTTTAACTTATTGCCAAGGCAACATGTATGCGTATTTAACTATTAGATATTGGAGGTGCAATATATATATAGTTATTTATTTGTTAAATATGCTGTATATTTTGTTAGCTTAAAATGCCCTTGTAGTTGTGACACATCTAATATTCTTCTTATTGCTCCACAGTGCAGATGGGACGTATGAGGTGACGGTCTTCACCAACGCCATCGTCCTGTTCAATGGCAGCATCGCTTGGCTTCCTCCCGCCATTTACAAGAGCGCCTGCAAGATCGAGGTCAAGCACTTCCCCTTCGACCAGCAGAACTGCACGCTCAAGTTCCGCTCCTGGACCTACGACCACACCGAGATCGACCTGCTGCTGAAGTCCGACGCGGCCAGCATGGACGACTTCACTCCCAGCGGCGAGTGGGACATCCTGGCTCTACCAGGCCGGAGGACGGTCAGCGCTCTGGACCCCACCTACGTGGACCTGACCTACGACTTCATCATCAAGCGCAAGCCGCTCTTCTACACCATCAACCTGATCATCCCCTGCGTGCTCATCACCTCGCTGGCCATCCTGGTCTTCTACCTGCCTTCGGACTGCGGCGAGAAGATGACGCTGTGCATCTCTGTCCTGTTAGCGCTAACCGTCTTCCTACTGCTAATCTCCAAGATCGTGCCGCCCACGTCGCTGGACGTTCCTCTAATAGGGAAGTACCTGATGTTCACCATGGTGCTGGTGACCTTCTCCATCATCACCAGCGTGTGTGTGCTGAACGTGCACCATCGCTCTCCAAGCACACACAGCATGCCGGACTGGGTCAAGCTGGTGTTCCTGGTCAGACTCCCAGCATTGCTATTCATGCAGAGACCGCGGGGAAACTCGGCTCGTCAGCGTCTGCGGCAGAAGCGCCATCTGAGGGACCCTGGATCTCCGCTGGGCCTTGGTGCTCCTCACAGATCCGGCATGTCGTCATCTGCCTCTGCTCTGCTGGCCTCAGCCTCAGCTGTCTCCTCGCCAGGACACTTTTATAACAGAGGACCTCAGGTTCAGTTCGGCTATGGCTCTCGCAGACACGACTCGACACAGGACCTGAGAGGGAGCAGGCCAGCTCCAGAGTGGGGATCTGAGATCCAGGAGGCCGTGGACGGCGTTTGCTATGTTGCTGACC
Organism: Carassius auratus; assembly: GCF_003368295.1. Lineage (NCBI taxonomy): Eukaryota > Metazoa > Chordata > Actinopteri > Cypriniformes > Cyprinidae > Carassius > Carassius auratus. Next base: position 22,730,042 of record NC_039285.1, read on the forward strand.
ACATGATGGGAAACGATGATGATCAAAGTGTGAGTGACTTTACTGCTTCCTAGACACACCTTTCAAAGTCTCTTCTGTTCACTGAGGCTGCATTTATTTGATCAAAAATACAGTAAAAACTGTAAAACTCTAAAATATTATTTGAATTTAAAATAACTGTTTTCTACAAGAATATCTGTACATTTTATTTTTCAGGATTCACAGATGAATAGAAAGTTCAAAAGAACAGCATTTATTTGAAATAGAAATCTACTGTCAACTTTGATCAATTTAATGTGTCAGTAAAAGTTTTAATTTATTGTTTGCCCAAACATTTGAATGGTAGTGTATTATGATTTCCACAAAAATATCAACATTGCTAATAATCAGAAATGTTTCTTGAGCAGCAAATCAGCATATTATAATGATTTCTGAAAATCATGTGACACTGTAAACCACGGCTTCATGGGCCTTATTGCTTTAATGTATTTCTGTGATGCGCAGCTAAATTGTCAGCATCATTACTTCAGTCTTCACTGTCACAAGATTTTCAGAAATCATTCTAATATGTTGATTTGCTGCTCAAGAAACATTTCTGATTATTAGCAATGTTGATATTGCACTGTGGAACAACTGGGGGGGGGGGGGTATTGGGTGGGAACCAGCAGATGGATACCATGGAGGGAAGAGACAGGAGGAACCTAGCGCAAGAGAAGCCAGGCGGGACCCAGGCCACAGCCATGATGGTAGCCCATGGTGGAGCCAACGGAAGGAGGAGCCATGGTGGAGGAAGGGCTGACGACTCCAGGGGACCGATTGACAGTAGCAGACCAGGTGGAGGAGGAGCCCGAAGTAGAGATGGAGAGCCAATGAGCCAAGGCATCACTGAGGATCTGGAGGAAGACCGATGGAAGTGGGGATCTGGAAGGCTGCGGTGGAGCCGGAGCAACCGAGGACTGAGGTGAAGCCAGAGGGCAGGAGGAGCCTGAGAGATCCAGAGGGATGAAAGGATGAGGTGAAGCCGGAGGAGTGGAGTTCTGAGGCAGCAGATGGTTGACGACAAGACCAAGGTGGAGCCGGAGGTGGACTGATGGGTCATGTTGGAGAGAAGGGAGCTAAGGGAGCCATGGTGGAGCTGCTGGGTCGAATGGCTGAGGCGTAGTCAAGGGATACTCCAGCCATGATCCTCCAGATTGAGAGTGGCACACCCGTGGTGAATCAAGCACACAGATGATGGCTGAGGGTGAGCAAAGGGGCTGACAGGTGACAGTGGTGGCGGTGGAGAACCAGCGATGACAGGAGAAGGCAGGAGTCGGAGGATGGGTGGCTGGGAAATCCAGACAGTCATCTAGTTCCAGGCTAGTCTCGCGTAGCCAGACCTTCAGACTGGCTACTGAAGGTCTGCAATTCATGGCAGCTTTCATTGGCCAAGTGCTGCCCATGAATCAAAGTTTGTTTCAAGGTGTGGAAATGTCGCCACAATAATAGACTGGTGTGTAAAACTCTCAGGCATATTTTCAAGATTCTATGCCGCAAACTTTAAATATCGTCACAATTGTAAACACGATTGTAATAATAAAATCTCCATGGTCATTGGGAAGAAGGAGGCAGGAACCGGCGCACAATCAAATAAAACTTTAATAATCACAAAATAAACAAAACAGCGCATCAGCCCCTCATGGACGACTGATGTGCGAAAATCAAAAGCAATACCTAAACCAAAATCCAGGCCTTGTCCTCTCTCGTCTTTCATGGTCGTCGCTCCAGTTTTATATCCTTCCATCTCCTACGTGGGACTCGAGACCGGCGGTGGGGCGCAGGTGTCGCTGATTTCCCAATCATTCCACCGGCCTCATTCCTTGTTCCCACGTCCCTCGGCCCCGCCCCACTCGCCACAACGATGACTTTCTTCTTTCATGAGGAGCCACAGTATCTTTGCTTCCAGACAGAACATTAAAGAAAGTGACACACATATCTCATGGAAATCCTTTGAAAAACCAATCCAATGACGACTTTGACACTTCTGAAGTGTTTACACTTTTGTGTCCCATATTGCATCAGACGTTTAGCCAACGGTCAGTGGGCATGATGTCTGAGGCTGAGACTAGTTCCTGGCAGACAGACTGTTCAAGACTGACAGAGAATTCATATGAAGGCAGGAGAAGAGGGGGCATGTCTGCATATATATCCAGATTTATTAGATCCTTATTACTGTACATAGATCGCTACTCACCCTCAGCCATGGTGCAGTGGGCTGAGCTTCCCTTTGCGCTCTCTCTGTCCACAACACTCTCCAACATGGTGAGCTCTGTTACCAGCTCTCACACCTGGTTCGACGTTGTGGTCTCTGGCTCCACTGCGATCCTCAGCTTTGTCGCCATCCATGGCGATGGCTCATTGGTCATGGCAGGCTCTGGCTGTCCGTCAGCAGTGGACTCAGGGTTCAGCTCCACACATAGGGGTGGTGGTGTGCTGGGGTCTGTGTCCGGAGTGGGGCTGGTGTCATCCGTGATGTCCACAGTCAGAGGCGATCCACAGGACACCAGCACCCACTCCACAAAGGCAGCGAAATTCCCCAAAGGACCACCTCCGGACAACCGCACTGTGCACTTGTCGTTCAGGCTGGTTTTGTAGAAAGTGCCGAGGCAGTAGTCCTGGGGGTAGCGGGTATGGTTGGCAATTTCCACGAATAGTTTCGTAAGATCCTTGAGGGAAAGACTCCTCTGCTCCAGCAGGAGGAGGAAGATGGCAGGATCATCCATAACTGGCTCAACCATTCAGAATCAAGGACATAATTAGCACTCTAGTAACTACTGGTAACTAAAAAGTAAGTAATAATGAATCAGTACATAATATTGCTTAATCTTATGAAGTAGTTAGGGTTAGGGTTAGGGGGTTTATCCGTTAATCAGGAACTACTATTTTTTCCATACATCCCCAAGAACTACTAAGAACTACTGTAAACAGGTTCATAATTAATATGAATAATGCATAATACGTAATTTTAAAGTAAAGGTCATAGTAAACCACTAGTAATGACTCATGACTCATCAGAAGGAAATATTAACAACTTGGAGCAGTATTCTAAAGTGAATAACATGATAACTTTCTAGAAATTACTGAATCATTGTAACCTGTTGAGGTTTTTGTAAGATTCTGGATAGTAACTCCTTTTGCTAGATTTGGTAGCAATTGAGTTATTACAGTACTAGTGGGTTATCCCGATCTTCCCTTTAGAATTTATTATATATTATGCATAATTCACATTAATTATGATTAGCTAATAGTGAACTGCCACTTTCAACTGAGTGCTATTACTTCCTAATCATTAATCAGAGTTTCTTGTTAGTTAATAATAGTTAGTGCATTAGTTATGTGTTCCTGTGTAGTTATTCATTACCTAAAAATCATTCTAAAGTGTTACCAAACAAAGGATTATTTAATGTAAAAGTATTTGTTATCTGTAATTCCATATCATCCTAAGAACTCTTCGTTGGAGATTGATGGCTTGTAGAGTTTTTATGACTTTTCACTTGTAAATCACAGGCCATAATTGCCCTTATCGATCTAACATTAAATATTTGTAAACGGTTCAATTTGTAAGAGTCAGTGATTGTGTGAGTCTTATTGACATTTAAAAAAAGAGAGATGAGAGTGATTTGTTGGTGAATGCATGCTGGCTGAACTGTGTGTGTATTTCATTTGCTGTGTGCAGGAAACACTAGTCTAACATCTCGCTCATAAGATATTACCTGGACATTATGGTTTACAACAGATGGAATTATGCAGCATAAGTTAAATGTCATTTCAATTTAACAAAGAACATTTATTCAGCAGACACACAGGTGGGAGGCAGCCAAGGTTATGCTCACGCTTCAGCCAGAGCCCATTGTAAGAGCATCAATCGTGTGCTTAAATCACTGTGGAAGAGAGAGAGAGAGAGAGAGAGAGAGAGAGAGAGAATAATAGTGAGAATCAGAAAGTGCCGAGGACAGCGGTCTGAGAGAGATGGAGTAGTGGATCAGCACTGTGTTCCGACTCATTCTGCTTCCATTTGTTTCCTCGTCCCTTATTAGTGCACTAATGCATCAATAGGGTTATTAACGAGTCGGTCTCTGTGCATCCGCAGGTCATCGAGGACTGGAAGTATGTGGCCATGGTGGTGGACCGCCTGTTTCTGTGGATCTTTGTGATCGTGTGTGTGGTGGGAACACTGGGTCTGTTCCTCCAGCCGCTCTTCCAGACCCAGACCGCAGCCGTCCAGCAGCCCAGCGCAGAGCCGTCCAGACGAGACGGGATGTGAGGCCTGACCGGGTCACCTGCCGCCCCCGAGATCTGAATGAACTGCTGCTTTATATTATCTTATTCAAACACATGAAGCTCTGATTGACGATCTGAGCATGAAACACCAATAGTGTCACAGTCATTGTGCTATTATTATATTATAATCTCACTGTTGAGCATTTTCCTCACATCAGCAATTTTTTTACCCAGAATATGGCCACGGAGTGTGTAAAGTGAAACCAAACGGAAATACAGAATTTATTATTGTTTTCAAACAGGTTTCACTCCCTTTGTCTGCCATTGGTCTGAAACAACAGTTAACCCCGCCCACTGACTCTTGTTATAGGTCGAGACATTGTTAGTCACTTTTCAGGGAAATAAACCTACAGATGACTACAGATAATCCCTGCACATTAGAATTATTTAATCCATTTTTTTTAAATTGGTGTAGGATTTACTTTGTAAAGATTTCCACTCAAACATTGCTAGTAAGCTTCACAGAAACACTAGTAACACTGAATTAAACATGAAATCATGAAGTAGAAAGATTGAAATAGTATTTTCTTGTAAAATTTACTCCAAATTTCAGTAGTCTTGATAGATACACAAGGTATTTCTCGGTTTTCACTCTCTTTTGCAGCCATTCATGTCCATTTTGGCAAAGTCTTGATGAAATCAGCACAAATGTTCTTCATTTCGTCAGAGAGGAAGAAGAATCACCTGCTCGTCCTGGTTTCTTTTCACACTATTCTCTTCAGTGCCGGTGTGTTCAAGCATTCATCAGCTGTCGTTTTATTTCTCATCTTCTGTGTTCCTCATTGTGTTCACCTGAAAGAACCTTCAGATGATGGACTCGTGAGTATAGCGCCACCTGCTGGCTGTGCTCTCACTCACACTGGAATCCTGCAATTATTCTGTATCTAATGCAGACAACAGAGCATCACTGTCATTCACAGCACAGAATACTGTATCTCTTTATACAGATTTTGTTTTATATCAGGACAGGTTACACCGAGGTGTTGGAGGTTTTATATTTTACCAAAAATCCACACAGGACATTGTTGGAGTGTGTGTGCGAGAGTTATGGAGTTTATGGCATAAATATATATATATATATATCAGTCTGAATCAACAGCTGTTTGAAACATACATCGCCTACCATTTCTTGGGAAGCCAACATTAGGGTCACTCTGATATGGGTATTATTCTCATATACTGATATTTATACTGATATTTCAGACAAATGTATTACTTGGATCTTTCTGTCAACCAGTATTAAATGTGTTCTTCATGGTAAAACTATAAAATCCTCCTGTGCTTTATCCTGTAACAATGTGAGAATCACATCATATGACCATATTCTGAGGCGTCTCGCTTCACGCGCGCTGCGTTTTAAAGAGGGTAGGGGTGAATTCAGGTGAAGTGGGATACTTTTGCCATTGAGATGACTGGGGAAATGCCCGTATTAACTTGAATTCACCCAATTCAGTGGTCGACTTTTGAGTGCATTTGCTGTTTTGCGCCTTGGACAGTAGCTATCCTCTGATTAAGGAGAAGTGCGCGCTCTCGCTCTGTCGCCTCTCCCCTCTTTCTCTTTCTCTCCCTCTCTCTCTCTCTCTCTCTCTCTCTCTCTCTCTCGTCTTCCTCGTCCCCGTTCAGACTCTATTGGATTGCTCTTCTATCAGTTCTCCGGACTGTACGATGAAAACCAGACCTCTTGTCATTTTGCGCACCTGCTGCTCTCTGTTCTTTCTTCTTTCGGGTGAGTAAAGATTTGTTGCTGTTTATTGAAATTAATGAAACGAGCATAACAGAAATGAGACCAAATGTGCGATTTAACACAGTGTTACGTGTAATTAGTTTTTTTTATTTTATTTTTTATTTTTTAAATTAATAATTCAAGCCAGTCGCAGGGAAAAGTCAGTTTCTAAAACACGTTGACCATCTTTGATAAAGTCGCGGGTATGGGGTAAATTGTCACAATGTATGTATGTCTTTTTATCAGGTCTAAGACACCAAATTCGTAAATAAAAACGAATGTTTTTTTATCATTCATCCCTAGTTCAGTCTAACGATACTAAAATGTGTCTCATATCAATTCAGTGCGTTCTTACATGTTTTCAGTTATAATCAGGATCATAGTTAGAGGTTAAATAAGGACTGAGTTTAATAACTAAGTCATCTCAATGGCAAAAGTGTCTTAATTTATCTGAATGAACCCCTTTGTATGTGTTGGCTCAAAACGAAATCTAGATACTGCCAAAAGAAGAGAGGTTTAAAATGGATGCTGATTACTATATAATCTGGTGTTATTGCCTGCTTAAGATAAATCACTTTGTTGTATTCTTCATTTGTTAAATTGCTCCTGCATGTGTTGAGAGGCTCTGGCTCTCCTCTTCTGAAGCAGTGGAGATTCTGTGCTGTAATCAAGGTCTCTGCTCCAGATTCAGGGGTTTGTGGCTCTGAGGCTGAGCACAGGCTCTTCTCAGTCATCTTCTCCAGTTATAACCAGTACATCAGACCGGTGGAGAACGTGTCCGACCCCGTCATCGTCCAGTTTGAAGTGTCCATGTCACAGCTGGTCAAAGTGGTAAGAACAAACGCAGGCTCATTTTCATATTTTACCCCAGTTTCAGATGATTTGAGTGTGCAGTGGGGTCAGACTCTGCTCTCCGTCATTTCTATCAGTCATCTGCTGACACATGATGAGTTTGCTCTCTTCAGAGAGCGAGTGTGATCTCACATTGATTCTGTGCCTGACCTCTGACCTCAGACACTCATCGATCCGTCAGCGTGAATGAGCGTGAGAGCGCATGATCTGGTGTATTTTCAGTCTTCTTCTCATCTCAGTCTCTGAGAACATCTCACTTCTGTTAAACACAGTGTCTATCAAGCCTTACTTCCTTCCTCATGTCATTCTTTCTAATTTCTTTTCTGTAGATTGTTTAATTCAACCTGACAATGATAAGGTCTGTGTGATTCAAAAGAAGGCATTTCTGCAATCTCTGTGCATTCAGTCATATACGATTGTTATGCTCTAAAGATAAGGGAGACTGTCTCATGCTTTTTGGGGATGGGAACGCAAACAACAATATTACAAAGAAAGATTTCAGTATTGAATTGCAGAGAAAGTCTAAATATGAACTTCTGAAATGCTCTCAATTCTCTGCCAGCACCTTTAGTGGACTGATTTTACGCTTTACATTTACATTTATGCATTTAACAGACACTTTTATCTAAAGCGACTTACAGTGCATTCAAGCTATACTAATTTATTTATTTTACCAGTATATTTTGACAGACTATTGGATTAAAAGGTGATAATAGATGACATACTAAAGGCATATAAGGAAATGTATTATGTAATGTAAAGTTGAGATAAAGTTTCAAAAAACATTTTCTTTCTATATATTTAAAGTGAATATCAATTTAGATTCAACCTTCATATACCAAAATATATTTCAAAATGTATCTCAGTTGCAGGAAAATGCATTTCTGATCTTACAGTAGTCTACACATATGTGTTATTATGTTCACGTGTTTTGTAGACAAAGTTTTTCTTCAAATGTGACATATTCAGTGTTATTTTAATAGAGATATTATTATAGTTTTTGTTAATATATTGAATTAGATTTCATTGTTATTTCATTGTTCATTTATGATAAAAAATGTATTGATAGCAAATATGTTTGTTTTTTTCTGTATACACTTTTTTCCCTGGATATGGGATTGTGAGAGTCCAATTTTTTGGAGCGTTTAAGAAAACCCTCAGACGTTGAGCTACAAATGGAGCATGTTTGTGGGCAGCTGGAGGTCCGTGTGCATCATGAAGCTCCTCCAGGCCACGGGACTCAGGTGGTCCTTGAGCACAGCCCATCTGTGAGACACGGAGGCTCGGGTTCGGTCCGCTCTCTCCCGCTCACACTGACGCCTGGAGAATGATTGCTTATGACAGCATGTCTCTTCTTCAAGCTCTAAAATATTAATCCAGAGATGTGTTCATTCGGCCGCAGGTGATATGTCTGCGACTCTCAGAGACTCTCTTTTCCTTTTTCTTTCCACAGGATGAGGTGAACCAGATTATGGAGACCAATCTTTGGCTGCGACATGTAAGCACATGCATTATTCACGCACATCCAAAGGTCATTAATTCATTTAGATAATTGATCACAGTTGTATTCACTATCTTTGCGGTAACAGTTTACCGTGATTTGAGCAGCAGATGGATTTGATTCCCAGTGGAATACAGATCTAAGATTTTGAAAAGACATGATAATGAGTAATGAATGGGATGAAACAATATGAAAAACTTATAAAGGATACCATAACCCCATTAAGACAAGTCTTTCCACTTTATTGACAGTCCTGATTCAGATAAGTGATAAAACATGCATTCGATTTACAGAACATGCATTAATGAATCCATTAAATTAAGAAAGGTGCTGTGGTTCATTGAGGAAGGTGACTTTAAATGGGTGAAAACTAAAACGTTCCTGACAACAAGTTTAATTTGTTGCTTGCTTTAGATCAGTGACGATTATATATAATGATGGAGAGTTGAATACAGAATGCAGATCATTCAGAATTTGATGGAGGATTTTAATTAAATATTAGATTTTTCTCACGCTGCACTCAGTTATTGGTCTTAGCTGATGAACGGTAAGGGGTTTCTGGCTCCAAAAAGTTTTAAAACCCCATGGTGTAGATGATATTATTATATTCATATAGGAATCTGGTGAACTACTATATACATTTGAATGTGATCAGATTTTGGTTTTCAGATGTCTAATTGTCTGATATTTTTTACTACCCTGAAGATTGGAAATGGTCTACTTAAACAAGACAGCTTTAGATCTCATAAGTTGTTAAGAGAGTGAACATGAGGAGAGTAATAATTGTGACCTCCTTTTGAATGAATCATTCAGTTCATTAATGATTAAATTGCAAATCATTAATCCCATTTAATCAGGCTAACTTAATACAAACTCTGTATGTACTGACCGCATCAGTTCTATTAAATGTGCCTTTAGTTGGCATTGCCTCCCTTAACTATATTAAACAGGGCAAACGGGATGTGTGTGTCCTAAGTGACTCCTCTCATCTCAGTGATGACGGACTTTGCTGTTGTTTTGCCAGAAGAGAGTCTGGAGAATAATAAATGAGAGCATGGCTTACGGCCACATCTTTGAAACACACTCAGCATCTGATAGTAGCCATTTAGTCTGTGTGTTTGCTGTAACCCTGACATACTTTGTGTCACACAACATGATAACTCGCCTTCATGTTTTGTGCATACAAACCCATCAAACTAAAATTGGTGTAAAAAAAGAAAAACACCTTTACAGCAACACTTTACTTGAATCATATATATATATATATATACGGGTGCAGTTCTCCTCCGGACCATGGGTCTGGCAGCTCACATCTCTGGTGGCACGGGAATCCCACAACGCACCCTTCCTGTACCCACAAGGAAACCAGTGTGCATGAACGGGGAAGAGACTGGTCTCTCGAGGAGAGGCACGTTGGGCTTTTAAACAGCGGCGGTGATTATATATATATATAATGGATTTCGCAAGCATTTTTAATTCATTAATAATTCCTTGTAATGCACTTTGTTGTATGATCTCAATAATTGTAACTCCATTTATAATACTATTCATACTATACCTCGTCTCCGGCGGAAGTCCTCGATCAGCAACCGATCCAGAAAATCCTGAGCTGGAACCCTCTCCTCTAGACCGTAACCCTCCAAGTCCAACAGGTATTGGATACCCCTGCAATGACGATGAACTTCTGGTAATCTCCTAACCGAATAGACAGAAGAAACATCCACTAGACGAGGGGGAGTGGGGGTAGGAGATTAAATGTTGAAAATGAAGGGGAGATCTGAAAACAGATTTAACCCTGGATACATGAAAAACAGGGTGCACCTGACCAAGGGCTGGAGACAACTTAAGCCGTACTACATGTGGATTAAGGACCCTGGTGATCTGGTATGGACCAATTAACCTAGGCCTCAACTTGCGAGAGACAGCCTTGAGAGGCAGGTCCTTGGAAGACAGCTATACCTTCTGACCACAGACATAGCGGGGTGTTTGATTAGTGCCATTAACGTACCATTCACCTGGAGTGCTCAGATTCGGCAGGCCATTTTTAGGTGAGCGCCATTAAGGATGCAGCTACCTGTCCAAAGTTCCTGATGAATTGCCGGTAAAAGTTGGCGAAGCCCAAAAAATGATACAGAGTCTTCCTGGAGTTGGGGACTGGCTTCTTGGCGACATCCTCAACCTTGGCCGGATCCCACTTAATCACCCCAGCTGACACAAAAAAGTCAAGGAACAAGACTGACTTGGCATGGATCTCGCACTTTTCCATCTTGACATAAAGCTGGTTTTCCAGCAGCTGCTGGAAGACCTGGTGCGCGTGCGGAGTGTGTACCTGAAGAGATGGAGAAAAGATGAGAATATCATCAAGGTACACAAAGACAAACTGGTTAATCATGTCTCTCAACACACTATTTATCATGCTTCTGGAAGACAGCAAGAGCATTAGTAAGCCTCAGTTGGAAGGACCAGGTATTCATAATGTCCTGTAGGGGTAATGAAGGCTCTCTTCCACTTATCGCCCTCGCAAATATGGATTAGGTGATAGGCATTTTGGAGGTTTAACTTAGTAAAGATGTTGGATCCTGCAAGAGTTCAAAGGCAGATGACATAAATGGCATGGGGTACCTGTTCTTAACAGGAATGACATTAAACCCTCGGTAATCAATCCAAGGATGCAGAATGAAGAAGAACTTAACGCCAGCATGGGAAGACGACTGGAGAATGAGACTGGCTTTTATGGATTATTTAATGTATTTGTCCATAGACTCTCGTTCGGGCTCTGACAGGGAAAAGAGATCACCCTGGGGCGGAGAAGTGCCTTGCTGGACTTGCTGAAAACCAGCTGCAGATCATGGTACTCCCCCAGGTGAGATCAGCTACCCCAACCGGCAACACTGGAGGCACAGACACAGGAGAAGAGGCAGCAACTAGGCAACACACATGACAAGACTGACTTCAGACGCAATCTGGCTGCGGGACCGATCTACATGAGGGCTGTGCTGAGCCAACCAAGGGTACCCCAGAATAAGACATAGTATATGGGGACCTCAGGAGGAACAGCACAACTGACTCATGGTGATTTCCCAACACAACAAGACTCAACAGGGGGTGGTGTGGATGATAGTGGCTACTGGCTGGCCAGAAAGGCCCCAGACAGTGACAGGAGAGGAGAGGGCAATGGCAGGGACGCCCCAGCTTTTGGCTGTGCTGCAGTCCAGGAAGCTGGCTTCAGCACCAGAATCAAGTAAGGCCTTGCAGTAGTGGGTAGAGTCTTGGTTACTGATGGTGGCAGAGAGTTGGGTGCAAGATAAAAGGGGAGATAAGAGAGGAAGTGCCCACCAGGTCTCACCAGTTGACTAGTAGCCCTTGGCATTTAAAGGACACGATTGAGCGAAATGGCCCGGCATTCCACAATAGAGGCAGACTCCCCATACCACCCTTTGTTGTTTCTCCGACAATCTAATTTGCTCCAACTGCATGGGCTCAGGTTCAGCCAGAGGCGATTGAGGTGGTGGGTGGACTTTAAAAGGCTGGGTCTCCTCTAGCCCCCAGGAAGAGCAGGGAGCCAAGCGTCACTGAATCAAATGGAGACTTTCAACTCAAGTAGCTAGATTGATAAAGCCCTCCATGTCTTTGGGTTGATCGTGTGTAGCTGTCTCATTCTGGATTTTAAAGTTAAGCCCCTCCCAAAAAAATAACCCGCAGTGCCCCTTCATTCCAGTTGCAATAGGCTGCTAGAGTCTTAAATTGGAAAGCATATTCAGTCATGGAACAGCCTCCTTGATGGAGCTGTGCTAATTTGGATGCAGCTTTATCCCCCTTAACAGAGCAATCAGAAAGCCTTGTCATTTCACTGCAAAACTCCTCAAAGTCTGTGCAGAAGTGGGCTTTTGCATTATCATTGTCATTGCATTGGAGTCTTTCCTATCAGCAGAGTAATGATGTAAGCTAACTTTTACCATTCTTTAGCATATCTGCGTACTTGCAGTGTGAACACCAGCGCACACTGAGATAAAAATGCCCGACATGAACTCGAATTTCCATCATACAAGGGCGGGTTGTTGGTGTGTGGCTTGGGCTCATGGTCGCAGTGAGAGAGAGATAGGGGAACCGCAAGAAAACAAGGACAACAAAATGTCTTGGAATTTGCGGAAGCAGCCAATTAATTTAGCCATTTGGGCAGTGAGGGTCTCTGCCACCTGAGTGGTGGACGAGAGCTGGATGGCTTGGTGGCAGAGGAGAACTTCTTGATAAGCAATAGCCAATCAAACAAACTCCTCACCTGCTGGATCCATCTGATGAGATTGTGACATAATGTACTGTAGGAAACAATGCATTCTAGGCAATATTACAACACATTCAATATTACAACAATATCTTTCTAATGCAATATACATAAAGGCTTTAAGTAAATTGTCAAAATAAAAAAATTTCCAGTAAATTTCCAGTGAACTTGAAATCAAAAAACTGAAACTATTTTCTTGCTAAATGTACTCCAGTAATCTTTGAAAACTATGTAAGCCCATTTCTGCCACTGTATAAAAAACTAAAAGTTATTGTAGCTTTTTATCGCACAGTTTTGACTTTTTTCTCAGAACTGCATGATATAAACTTGGAATTGCATTTTACAAAGTCAGAATTGCGAGATATAGTCAAAAAAATTTAGAATTGTTAGATTAAAAAGTTGCAATTACATTTTATATTTTTATTCAGTGGCGGAAAGGGAAAACATAGTTTTTCTGTGTGTTTCTACTTTTCGTAGATTTGGAACGATTATAAGCTCAGATGGGATCCTAAGGATTTTGGAGGTGTAGAGTTCATCCGTGTGCCATCCAAGAAGATTTGGAAACCAGACATTGTGTTGTACAACAAGTAAGTGATCTGGTCTGATCCTTGTTTGGATATTGACCTCGTCAGTCCTTCATGATCTGTTTCTTTTTCCAAACCGCAGTGCAGTTGGAGATTTCCAGGTGGACGACAAAACGAAAGCTCTTCTACGATTCAACGGAGATGTCACCTGGATCCCTCCGGCCATCTTCAAGAGCTCCTGCAAGATCGACGTCACCTTCTTCCCGTTCGACTATCAGAACTGCACTATGAAGTTCGGCTCGTGGACCTACGACAAAGCCAAGATCGACCTGGTGCTGATCGGCTCAACCATCAACCTGAACGATTTCTGGGAAAGCGGTGAGTGGACCATCATCGACGCTCCCGGATACAAGCATGACATCAAGTACAACTGCTGCGAGGAGATCTACACAGACATCACATACTCGATCTACATCCGTCGGCTGCCACTCTTCTACACCATAAACATGATCATTCCCTGTCTGCTCATCTCCTTTCTGACTGTTCTGGTTTTTTATCTCCCTTCTGACTGTGGAGAGAAGGTGACCTTGTGCATTTCCGTTCTCCTCTCCCTCACGGTTTTCCTCCTGGTCATCACTGAAACCATCCCATCCACATCTCTCGTCATCCCTCTAATCGGAGAGTACCTGCTTTTCACCATGATATTTGTGACTCTGTCCATCGTGATCACTGTGTTTGTGCTCAATGTGCATTACCGCACACCTAAGACGCACACCATGCCTGGTTGGGTGCGGCACGTCTTCCTCAGTCTGCTCCCTCAGGTCATGTTCATGAAGCGGCCTGAGAAAGACCCAGAGAGGAAGACCAGATCCTGCACTCTTCACACTCCAGGTCTGGTTTCCACAAATCTTTCACGCCGGGCTCCTCTGCTCCTGTGCACCACTGAGCTCAACAAACTAAGTGAGGCGTCCAAAACGGCATCCAAGACAGTGCCCAGCTTTCTGTGTCGAGACGGCCGATGTACTTGCTGCTGGAATCAACACGGCACCAACGTCTCCAGTGAAGGAGCAGAGGACGGAGGAGGAGGGAGTCCGTGCTCCAGCTCTGAGTCTCTGGACGCAGGCGTTCTGTGCTTGTCTCCACAGGTCAGAGATGCCATAGAGAGCGTCAAGTACATTGCAGAGAATATGAGGCTACAGAACGAGGCCAAGGAGGTGAGAGAACCGACTTCAATTCATGATTCATTGTCATTGATGACTTTTTATTCCTAGGTCTTCAGTGTTTAGTGTTAAACAAGCAAGGGATCCTGAAAGGGGAAATATAAAGCATGTTTCTGCTTCTGGGAGTGCTGAACTCTATCAACTACATAATTTAACTCTGTAAAGCCTAACTTAGGAAATAATAGTTAGAAATTCAAATTTTATGAAATGAACCTTTAGACAAAATCATATATATATATATATATATATTGTTTGTATGTGCTTTTCCTTGAGTATCATATTTTTTCCATCAGGCTTAATTTACAGTGCTTATTTATTCAGAACTCTGAGAAAAGTTTTTGACATTTATGATAAAATTCTGATGCTTGTATTGTAAATCAATGAGATCTTTATAACAGTAGGGCAGATACTGACATTAAATTATCTAAATATGAGTCTGTGCTCTGTATCTCCAGTAATGTGTGTCAGTGAGATGAGATGTAAATGATCCGCACATATAACACAGTGACTGAGAGCTGAAGAAATCAAGGCTCCTCAGAAGATGTGAGATGTTCTGGAGGCTTGTGAAGATCATTCCTCCGCTGAGGAACAGTGAAAGTAAAGCTTCTGGAAACAAACGCTCCTCAAAAGATCAGATTTGAGACTCTAAAACATGACTGATGGAGAATCAAGTAAAGCTGAGCTGCTTCAGTCCAGGAAGAGTTCATCTGGAGATATTACTGACCTTATTCTGACCTTTACTTGATCACAATCACAAGATTTGACACCAGAAGAAGCAGCTGAAGCTGGACAGTTGTACAATTACACTAAAAGAGCTTTGACTAGATAAAAAACTCACGACAGAAGGCATGGATGAAATTGTGTGTGAAACAGTAGAGCTTAAACATTTTGAGCCTTAGAAATTTGCACATCAAATATGATCCATAGTTCATGTCTTGCTTTTCCAACCCTTGTCTTTAAAGGTCCAGGATGACTGGAAGTATGTGGCGATGGTGATTGACAGGATCTTTCTGTGGGTGTTTGTCCTCGTGTGCATTCTGGGTACAGCTGGACTCTTCCTGCAGCCGCTGCTGATGGCCGAGGACATGTGATCCTTCACAAGCACAGAACATTTTCATAGTCAGAACCTAATTTTCAGCAACCTTAACTCAGCATTTTATGTATTTTTTTAATTGTGTTTCATTTTAGAGCAGAAAATACATCTGTTTACAGGTTGGTAGACTCTGGGACTTTATAAGAGATCAAATGGAGCAGCTAAAATAAGGATCATCATCGACTTTCAAAAAGATTTCTAAGTACTCACCCGATGGCTTAGTGTCCTCTTTTGTCAATTCCTATTTCCATCAAAGTCATGCAACCCAGCTGCATTATATAAAGCTAAAAAACATTTGTCCAATGACTGAATGGAATATCTGGCCTGTAGATGGAGCGTTAGAGAAGAGTATTCAAGTGTCTTAAAGGAATAGTTCACCCATCTTTTTTTCTATGTTTGAAGAATGATCACACAGGTCTTTTTTGTGTTTCACAGTTCACAGTAAGCTCCAAAATGACAAGAAAAAAAGCACCATAAAAGTAGTTTGTACAAACGTGTTTCTTTCCTCGATGATAAACAGTGTAAAAATACAGTTGCTCTCTGCTAATATTCTCCTCTAGTCAGCTGTGTAACTCATGAATACTGATTTGAGTACACAATCTCAAGTCACAATCTCCTTGTGTGAGTGTTTTGTACTTTCAGGTAAAAAGCACCACCTAGTGGATACTTTAAGCAAGTCCCTGGTGAAAAGACTAGATGATTCTGCATAGTTCAGTATGGGTCTCTGAAACAGTCAAAATACTTTTTTCAGACATGTAATGGGTATCCGCTCTCTTTACATGTTCATATGTTCTCAGTGTATGATGTTAAACCTTGATGCACATTTTCAGCTTTCTGAGGAATCCTGCAAATAAAGAAAGACTGACAACTATGAAGGTCTTCTGTTCTACTGTCACCAAAGTTGGCTGGCTAAAATGATTTATCTTCAATCTTGTGAGAATTTCAGTGTTGTAGCTACAAATCTGCCCCGGGCTGCATTGACATCTATCATTAGTGGTAACATTTTTATAACTCACTGTAAATTACTGTCATGCACCTGAATCTCCGTTACTGGTAATTAACATAGCTTGCATGAAGCAATAAACCAAATCAGTTGTCCCTATCAGTGACATTTAGACTTGATATGATGCAATCTTACAGCCAAAAATAAATGAACATATTGACAACTTATTAGCAACCCCTTTAATAATAGCAGCACTGTGTTGTATTCAATCGCATCTTCATTTGTACTGCACATCCTCACCAAGCAGAAAGCTCTTAATTCAAGGCTTTCTAACTTTCAAATGTTAGGATCTTCCTTAAGGCTATTTCACACTAAACGAAAATGTTCAGTGCAATGAAGATTTAAAGAGAAACAACTGATTCCTGTGAACCTCTTCCCACCAGATCCAACAGTTTTTTCCCCCCTTCAGTAAAAGGGTCTCATTTTATTTTCATCATTGGGTGATGAAACACACCATCATATTACTCAGTTTATTATTGTTGAACCATCATGATGAAAATATGTTACTTAAGCAAAGAAAAAACAGACATCTTTAGTTTATAAAGAACACAATGGGGAAACCCATCGGGCCTTTAACTGAGTCACATCAAATATACTTAAGCATTAAAGTCTAAAACCTTATGCTGTTATGGAATTGAATGTTGAATGTTTTCCAAATCTGTGCACATGCATAAGCATAACAAAAAGCATAACATGGTATTACACAAACTGAAATCACAGTGAACAAAACCACAGAACATAATTTTGCATATTAGGGCTGTCTCTGTAACCACAATATTGTAATACAGCGCTTTTAACAAGCAAACCGCAGAGGAATGAAAGAACTGCAGCAGCAATTTTTGTGTTTTCTTTTTTTGTAAGGTTATGCCCTTCTCATTTTACACTTCATGCATGTGGACTGAATATTAAACAAGTCAGTAATGATAACATAATGTGTGCAATGATGCTGATTTGTACAGGGGCTCCATAGATTTGCACTGAGCCGAGTCATATATATTTGACTCGGTTAAGACACAGCTCGAGAAAATCCTTCACATAACTCTCAAAGGGCCGGGCACCATGCCGAAGACACAACAGCTGATCCTCAGCCTCTGTCATCTTTGTATTTGGTCCGGTGTTCTGAAACACTTTAGCCTCTGTGAAGGAGCAAGGAGGCATAGGTGTAACGTAAACGACTGTTTTTAATAATCCAAAATGGTAAACAGAACAAGCAGGAACACATGTAGACCACGGATTGATGTGTAACACCGGACGCTAGACACAGGAAAACACCGGGCTTAAACAAACAGAAATCAACAAGGATAATTCATTTATACTTACCATAAATACATAATTCAAGGATAACTCAATGGAAACAGGAGCAGGAACAACCAAATATGGGCATGATCAAACACAAGGGAGAAACTGGGTCACGGGGAGCACAACTGTAACATGGAGTCAGAGATGTTTAGATCCATATGCAGTAGTTTATTATACAGAATGATCAGACAGGTAGTAATCAGAGAACAGTGTCAAGTATCTCAAGGAATATCCAAAATCAGAAACAGTAACACGCAGAGGTCGGGGCAGGCG
This sequence comes from Carassius auratus, assembly GCF_003368295.1. Lineage (NCBI taxonomy): Eukaryota > Metazoa > Chordata > Actinopteri > Cypriniformes > Cyprinidae > Carassius > Carassius auratus. The sequence continues at coordinate 22,748,111 of NC_039285.1, forward strand.
GCAGAGAATCACAGGCAATATAAACAATCCAAGATCAGACACAGCAGGAAACAAACACAAGAAAAATGCCCAGAAATGTCAGATGGGGCTAAACAAGACTTCACAATCATTGAGAGTCCAAACACAGTTTATATAGGGGAGTGGTAATGGGGAACACAAGAGTCCTGAGTGGATTGCCCTCTACTGGAGTTCATGGGCACTCCAGCTGATGATCGTGACAACAACACAACAACACAGGAACACAGGGCTGATAGTCATATACCTAGCAACAAATTAATGTAACCTTTCCAGCTGGATAAGCAAGTCTAATATGTAATTTAGTTAGTAAAAAAGACTTAAATAATTATTAATGATTTGTGACATGGAGAAGTTTTAATGGATTGTATTTTTGTGTAAAAAAAATTTTATGTTTTATTTTATGACATTACAATTAGCCAGTTTATTGCTTGATTCTTAATGAGGTTCTTGGGCTGACACACTGAATGTCAATGCCCAAAACCACACACAATAATTGACGGTGATTTTTTATACAGGTCCTTCTCTAAGAATTTGCATATTGTGATAAAAGTTCATTATTTTCCATAATGTAATGCTAAAAATTAAACTTTCATATATTTTAGATTCATTGCACACCAACTGAAATATTTCAGGTCTTTTATTGTTTTAATACTGATGATTTTGGCATACAGCTCATGAAAACCCAAAATTCTCAAAAAATTAGCATATTTCATCCGACCAATAAAAGAAAAGTGTTTTTAATACAAAAAAAGTCAACCTTCAAATAATTATGTTCAGTTATGCACACAATACTTGGTCGGGAATCCTTTTGCAGAAATGACTGATTCAATGTGGAGTGAGTTGGCAAGCCAATTGAGCACAGTAATACCATGGTCAGTAAACCATTTACCAGTGGTTTTGGCACTGTGAGCAGGTGCCAGGTCGTGCTGAAAAACAAAATCTTCATCTCCATAAAGCTTTTCAGCAGATGGAATCTGACTGTGGGTACTTGACACTGGACTTCAGGCATTTTGGCATTTCCTTCTCCCCAGTCTTCCTCCAGACTCTGGCACCTTGATTTCCATATGACATGCAAAATCTGTCCAAAAGTCCAGTGCTGCTTCTCTGTAGCCCAGGTCAGGCACTTCTGCCGCTGTTTCTGGTTCAAGAGTGACTTGACCTGGGGAATGCGGCACCTGTAGCCCATTTCCTGCACACGCCTGTGCACGGTGGCTCTGGATGTTTCTACTCCAGACTCAGTCCACTGCTTCCGCAGGTCCCCCAAGGTCTGGAATCGGTCCTTCTCCACAATCTTCCTCAGGGTCCAGTCACCTGTTTTCGTTGTGCAGCGTTTTTTTTGCCACACTTTTTCCTTCCCACCAGACTTCCCACTGAGGTGCCTTGATACAGCACTCTGGGAACAGCCTATTCGTTCAGAAATTTATTTCTGTGTCTTACCCTCTCGCTTGAGGGTGTCAATGATGGCCTTCAGGACAGCAGTCAGGTCGGCAGTCTTACCCATGATTGCGGTTTTGAGTAATGAACCAGGCTGGGAGTTTTTAAAAGCCTCAGGAATCTTTTGCAGGTGTTTAGAGTTAATTAGTTGATTCAGATGATTAGGTTAATAGCTCGTTTAGAGAACCTTTTCATGATATGCTAATTTGTTGAGATAGGAATTTTAGGTTTTCATGAGCTGTATGCCAAAATCATCAGTATTAAAACAATATTTCAGTTGGTGTGCAATGAATCTAAAATATATGAAAGTTACATTTTTATCATTACATTATGGAAAATAATGAACTTTTATCACAATATGCTAATTTTTTTTTAGAAAGACCCGTAGTCTGTAATCGTTAGTTTTGCCACTCAGAGACAAGTTCAGTTGGCATTTACTGGTAATCCATCCGTTCAGAGATAATGTGATGAAGTGTATGTGCATGAATAGTGCTGAGAACAGCGTTATGTTCTGATCCTGCATGTTGACTTTCGTGCTTTACACTTTAAGACCTTGTGAGAATTCTGCTAGCTGAGCAAATAATTTGATAATCAAAGTCAGAAGTCTGCCTTCTGGCTGGAACAGGTTTAGTTCAAAATTCAGAACGTATCATAAATTACATGACTGTCACACTGCGTACTACTGTCACACGTTCAAGCTACATTAACATTACATTAACACACATTGTTCTCCTCATTAAAAAACTTGAAAAAAGAGAGGGGGGGTGATGGATATTCTATTATTTTGAAATATCTGATAATAACTGATGCCTGATAATAGGTTAATGTGGAAAATTGCGATGGCCATGATGAAGGAACATGCATGCATCATGATTGTTTTTTTTTTTTGTTGTTATTTGTTTTTTACACTTGTTATATAAATAGGTATTTTACTACTTTACAAAAAAGTTAAACCAAAAGAAATAATAAAAATACAGAAACTACAGCTTATTGAAATTATAGGCATGCTTAAAAGTAAAACTCTTGACAGCAGTTGACTATGAGGTTAACTGTTATGAAGTCCAATAAGCATGCAGATAAAACATGGAAATATCAGCTCAGATTAACTGTAAAATGCCTCTAAGCTTTGAGCACAGATGTGCAATATGGCTTTGGGCAAAACTGTTCTGAGAATGCAAATGATCCCAAACATCATAGCTTCAAATTTCGCCTTTGGGTTGCTAAGCCAAAATGAACTCTTAACATTATTTTGAAATGCCTTATGGCTAAAAAAACCCCTAAAGGCTAAACCACTCCTACCCACCAAAAAGTATAAAACCAAGACCACCACCTGCAATGCTCATCCTGAAACTTTAACCCACCTGTGCATCAGCCTGTCAGACCGACAACATGAGCTTTACAATCAAGTCAGAGTTCCAGTCGAGCTTCCAGACCATCTCCGGCTTCGTGAGTGATCTCTCAGTCTTTCTTACACTCCTGACATATAGTATTGTTTTCCTAATTAACTTGTGCATTTCCAAAGACTGGGGAAGTTGTATTTAAGTCGGCTCTAAAACTGATCATAACATACAGAATACTATTTACTATGCAGAGCGTCCCTTACGTGAGTCGTATCTCTGGAGGACTCAAAGCTGGGAAAGCCATCTTCATTCAGGGATCTGTTCCCTCTGGATGTGAGAGGTGAATCTTTCTGTTCATGACTGGAAATGAAAGTGTGTTTGAGTAACTAGTTCACTCCTTCACGTTGTCTTTGATCATTGCAGCTTTGTGGTGAATCTGAAGTGTGGGGAATCTGAAGGAGATGACATTGCCTTTCAAATCAGGCCACAGTTCAGCAGCAACTGCATGGTCCTAAACAGCTGCAAACATGGGGCATGGGGAAAAGAGGAAAAACTGAAATTACCTTTAAAACAGGGCAGCGGCTTTGATTTGATGATTGCCGTAAATTCTGAAAATTATCAGGTGTTTTGAAATTTTGTCCTGTACATTGAGTGCATTGTGTAAAGCCTAAAAGATCAGAAAGATATCTGTATTTAATCATTTTCAATCTGAAGGTGTATTTGAATGGAAGCGAAGTTGGCCAATTTCAGCATCGTATACCTCTGGATCGTGTCATTGCTCTAAGTGTTGGAGGAGAAGTTTCATTGACAAACGTGGTCTTCACCAAGGTGATCCTCATCTTTTACATGTATTTTCAGATTATATTAAATTTATTTAGTTTTCATTACTTAGGCACATACACTAGATTATTCTTTGATTTGTAATGTGCAAGACATACAACTGAAAAGGCGACAGGAGTATTTTAAAAATTAATGTCACTGCAGGACCACTTGACTAAGTAAAAGCAAAAGGTTAACCCTTTAAGTGCCACCCCCCATTTTTGGACTCTTGGACTCTTAAGAAGACAATCTGCAGATTATTGCAGAAGTGGAATCATTTCAAAATATATAAAAAAGTAATAAGTATAAAAAAGTTCAAGAAGTTTAAATTTACTGTTAGGAATTTTTATTTTGTATAAAATAAATATTTTTCAAAATGTCTAAATAAGTTATGTTGCAAATTTGAAGTTGATGTTTTAAAAATGTAGGTTCCTGAGAGATTTTATTTAGGGTGTTATACCACAAACAGCCATCAAAACGTCACTGAATTTTCTATATGCATTTTTATGTCACAAATGTCTAAATATCTCTGTCAGTATTACTTCTATCACATAATAACTACTAAATATGGTATCTTGAGACTCAGAACTTTCAGACTATATGTATTTTGTCAAGATTATAAAAAGTTTTGATTCCAAAAAACCATAATACATTTTGGAATATGACACCTGACTCCACCCACTAAGGGGAAAGAGACTGCCAAAAGATGCAATGTCCTGATTCCAAAAATGTTTTCACAGGATGAATTTTGAGGTTTTAAGTTTTCAAATGATATGTTAGTCATGAGTATTACTAAGATATGTGACAGAAAAAAAAAACAATGAAAAAGAATGCCAACAGGCTGACCGGTGGGCTGGTGCATTAAGAGGTTAATAAGTAAATGTCTGGTAGACTTTATTTAAATATTTGTTATTCGACTACTACCCTCTTGCTTTTACAGAGCTGTGCGGGAACTTCTATCTTTGGGCAGAGTGCAAGTATGACTTTCGGAGAACATTCATCTGTGCTGGGTGGAAGGTGGTCGTTGATTGGCTCCGAACATAATATGCCTACTATTAATCCACAGATGAGACATTCATTGAGCAACCTGGTTCAAAATCCTGTGAGTAACAGATACTTACCAGGGATTAAAGACACAACAAAGGACAAGCACTAAAAGAAACAGCAGTGCATGAAAAATGTTTCATGATTTTTACATTTTAAATATAAAATCAGAAGTTCAAAGCCTGCAATAAGAATCTGGTTAATATATGGTGATGACTATTTTCTTGTGTTTACTGCAGAACCTTCCTTATGTGGCCCCAATTGCAGGAGGACTGAGAGAAGGCATGGCCTTGTACTTACAGGGAGTTTTTGCCAATAAAGCTGGCCAGTAAGGAATTGTTTTGTTGGTCAATTTGGACAAAAACAACAGTTTTTTTTTATTTTATTTCACATTGTTTGTTTGGATTTTGATGTTTTAAAATGTTTCATCTTCCCTGCAGATTTGAAATAAATTTCAAGACTGGGCAATCTGACAGTGATGACACTGCTTTCCATTTTAATTCTCAACTGGACCAGAAAGTGGTCATGAACAGCTTCAGGAACAGAAAATGGGGAACCGAGGAAAGTGTCTCTGACAACCCCTTTAAAAAAGGAGAAACTTTTGAGATGTTCACTGTCATCAAACCTAAAGGATATCAGGTATGTGTTTAAAGTCACCACATGACCCTTAAGAGAAGTTACAGTAGGTCCTCAAAAAAGTTTTGTTGTTTTGGTTCATCAGGTTTATGTGAATGGTAAAGAGATGTACACATTCAAGCACCGTATACCACTGGAAAAAGTGTCAACGTTAAATATCAGTGGACATGTTGTTGTGAGCCTTTTTGGCTTCATAAACGTAAGTTTCATTTTCTACAGCTGTGGAGATATTGCAGCACGAATTACACTGTGTCAGAATCCAGTGAGAATTGAATGAAGATTGAAAAGATTTCTAAATAAACTCTCTCTGTTCACTGATTAGAACTGGAGTGCATCTTCATTTCCTCCTACATTCACCAGTCAGAGCAGACCACATGGTAAACATTCCACCAGACAGTCAGAGACCTTACAGCCGGTCCAAAACCCTGTGAGTGACCGATCGGTAAAAGTCACTTCTGAAGTAATGAAACAGCAGTGAATGAAAAATGTTGAAGGATGAATGATACTGTCACAAAATCCACTGAGAATGGCTTTGAGGGTGAAGAGATTTCTAAAGTCACATTTCTCTGTTCCCTCATCAGAACTGGAGAGCATCTGTATTTCCTACAAAAGTTAGAACAAAAATCACAACTCTGGGGAGCTCACATGGGGATCCTTCCACCGTACAATCAGAGATCTTGCAGCCGGTCCAAAACCCTGTGAGTGAGCGATCATTAAAAGTGACTTGTGACATAAAGGACCAGCAGTGCATAAGAACACACAGTCTGCTCTCACCCAAGAGCAGACTGTGATGATCAGTTGAAACATCAATGAAATCCTCCATTCTTCTAATTCACTGAGTTAAAAACTGAATCTGGTTCATACTCGTTGATTCTTATTTTCTTGTGTTTACCGCAGAACCTTCCTTATGTGGCCCCAATATCAGGAGGACTGAGAGAAGGCATGGCCTTGTACTTACAGGGAGTTGTTCCCACTAATGCCGATCGGTAAGGAATTACTTCATTTTAAAATTTGGGAAATGGGACAATAATAATTTACTGTTATTAGGATTGGTTGCTTCAACATGTTTGAACTTCCATGCAGATTTGAAATCAATTTCAAGACTGGGCAGTCCAGCAATGATGACATTGCTTTCCACTTCAACCCTCGAATGGACCAGAAGGTGGCCATGAACAGTCTAATTAAAGGAAGTTTGGGAACTGAGGAAATTGTCTCTGACAACCCCTTTAAAAAGGGAGAAGCATTTGAGATGTTTACTGTTATGAAATCTGAAGGATATCAGGTACGTGTTTTAAGAACAAGACTCACTGCACTCCTAAAATAAAGCTAGGATTTGGTCCTCACGTGGGCTGTGTTCCTTCAATTCATCAGGTTTATGTAAATGGTAAAGAGCTGTACACATTCAAGCACCGTACACCACTGGAAAAAGTGTCAACATTAAATTTCAGTGGTGATGTTGCTGTGAACCTTTCTGGCTTCATACAAGTAGGTCACTGCTTCTTCAGCTAAAGCAATGTTGCAGAATGAATGATACTGTCACAGAATCCACTGAGAATGGCTTTGAAGGTGAAGAGATTTCTAAAGTCACATTTCTCTGTTCCCTCATCAGAACTGGAGAGCATCTGTATTTCCTACAAAAGTTAGAACAAAAATCACTACTCTGGGGAGCTCACATGGGGATCCTTCCACCGTACAATCAGAGATCTTGCAGCCGGTCCAAAACCCTGTGAGTGAGCGATCATTAAAAGTGACTTGTGACATAAAGGACCAGTAGTGCATAAGAACCCACAGTCTGCTCTCACCCAAGAGCAGACTGTGATGATCAGTTGAAACATCAATGAAATCCTCCATTCTTCTAATTCACTGAGTTAAAAACTGAATCTGGTTCATACTCGTTGATTCTTATTTTCTTGTGTTTACCGCAGAACCTTCCTTATGTGGCCCCAATATCCGGAGGACTGAGAGAAGGCATGGCCTTGTACTTACAGGGAGTTGTTCCCACTAATGCTGATCGGTAAGGAATTACTTCATTGTAAAATTTGGGAAATGGGACACAAATAATTCACTGTTATTAGGATTGGTTGCTTCAATATGTTTGAACTTCCATGCAGATTTGAAATCAATTTCAAGACTGGGCAGTCCAGCAATGATGACATTGCTTTCCACTTCAACCCTCGAATGGACCAGAAGGTGGCCATGAACAGTCTAATAAAAGGAAGTTTGGGAACTGAGGAAATTGTCTCTGACAACCCCTTTAAAAAGGGAGAAGCATTTGAGATGTTTACTGTTATGAAATCTGAAGGATATCAGGTACGTGTTTTAAGAACAAGACTCACTGCACTCCTAAAATAAAGCTAGGATTTGGTCCTCACGTGGGCTGTGTTCCTTCAATTCATCAGGTTTATGTGAATGGTAAGGAGCTGTACACATTCAAGCACCGTATACCACTGGAAAAAGTGTCGACATTAAATTTCAGTGGTGATGTTGCTGTGAAACTTTCTGGCTTCATACAAGTAGGTATCTGTTTCTTCAGCTAAAGCAATGTTCCAGAATGAATGATACTGTCACAGAATCCACTGAGAATGGCTTTGAAGGTGAAGAGATTTCTAAAGTCACATGTCTCTGTTCCCTCATCAGAACTGGAGAGCATCTGTATTTCCTACAAAAGTTAGAACAAAAATCACTACTCTGGGGAGCTCACATGGGGATCCTTCCACCGTACAATCAGAGATCTTGCAGCCGGTCCAAAACCCTGTGAGTGAGCGATCATTAAAGTGACTTGTGACGTAAAGGACCAGCAGTGCATAAGAACCCACAGTCTGCTCTCACCCAAGAGCAGACTGTGATGATCAGTTGAAACATCAATGAAATCCTACATTCTTCTAATTCAATGAGTTCAAAACCTGATATAAGCATCTGGTTCATACTCACTGATGCCAATTGTCTTGTGTGTACCGCAGAACCTTCCTTATGTGGCCCCAATATCAGGCGGACTGAGAGAAGGCATGGCCTTGTACTTACAGGGAGTTGTTCCCACTAATGCTGATCGGTAAGGAATTACTTCATTGTAAAATTTGGGAAATGGGACACAAATAATTCACTGTTATTAGGATTGGTTGCTTCAACATGTTTTAACTTCCGTGCAGATTTGAAATCAATTTCAAGACTGGGCAGTCCAGCAATGATGACATTGCTTTCCACTTCAACCCTCGAATGGACCAGAAGGTGGCCATGAACAGTCTAATTAAAGGAAGTTTGGGAACTGAGGAAATTGTCTCTGACAACCCCTTTAAAAAGGGAGAAGCATTTGAGATGTTTACTGTTATGAAATCTGAAGGATATCAGGTACGTGTTTTAAGAACAAGACTCACTGCACTCCTAAAATAAAGCTAGGATTTGGTCCTCACGTGGGCTGTGTTCCATCAATTCATCAGGTTTATGTGAATGGTAAAGAGCTGTACACATTCAAGCACCGTATACCACTGGAAAAAGTGTCGACATTAAATTTCAGTGGTGATGTTGCTGTGAACCTTTCTGGCTTCATACAAGTAGGTCACTGCTTCTTCAGCTAAAGCAATGTTGCAAAATGAATGATACTGTCACAGAATCCACTGAGAATGGCTTTGAAGGTCAAGAGATTTCTAAAGTCACATGTCTCTGTTCCCTCATCAGAACTGGAGAGCATCTGTATTTCCTACAAAAGTTAGAACAAAAATCACAACTCTGGGGAGCTCACATGGGGATCCTTCCACCGTACAATCAGAGATCTTGCAGCCGGTCCAAAACCCTGTGAGTGAGCGATCATTAAAAGTGACTTGTGACATAAAGGACCAGCAGTGCATAAGAACCCACAGTCTGCTCTCACCCAAGAGCAGACTGTGATGACCAGTTAAAACATCAATGAAATCCTCCATTCTTCAAATTCAAGTTCAAAACCTGAATCTGGTTCATACTCGTTGATTCTTATTTTCATGTGTTTACCGCAGAACCTTCCTTATGTGGCCCCAATATCCGGAGGACTGAGAGAAGGCATGGCCTTGTACTTACAGGGAGTTGTTCCCACTAATGCTGATCGGTAAGGAATTACTTCATTGTAAAATTTGGGAAATGGGACACAAATAATTCACTGTTATTAGGATTGGTTGCTTCAACATGTTTGAACTTCCATGCAGATTTGAAATCAATTTCAAGACTGGGCAGTCCAGCAATGATGACATTGCTTTCCACTTCAACCCTCGAATGGACCAGAAGGTGGCCATGAACAGTCTAATAAAAGGAAGTTTGGGAACTGAGGAAATTGTCTCTGACAACCCCTTTAAAAAGGGAGAAGCATTTGAGATGTTTACTGTTATGAAATCTGAAGGATATCAGGTACGTGTTTTAAGAACAAGACTCACTGCACTCCTAAAATAAAGCTAGGATTTGGTCCTCACGTGGGCTGTGTTCCTTCAATTCATCAGGTTTATGTGAATGGTAAAGAGCTGTACACATTCAAGCACCGTATACCACTGGAAAAAGTGTCGACATTAAATTTCAGTGGTGATGTTGCTGTGAACCTTTCTGGCTTCATACAAGTAGGTCACTGCTTCTTCAGCTAAAGCAATGTTGCAAAATGAATGATACTGTCACAGAATCCACTGAGAATGGCTTTGAAGGTCAAGAGATTTCTAAAGTCACATGTCTCTGTTCCCTCATCAGAACTGGAGAGCATCTGTATTTCCTACAAAAGTTAGAACAAAAATCACAACTCTGGGGAGCTCACATGGGGATCCTTCCACCGTACAATCAGAGATCTTGCAGCCGGTCCAAAACCCTGTGAGTGAGCGATCATTAAAAGTGACTTGTGACATAAAGGACCAGCAGTGCATAAGAACCCACAGTCTGCTCTCACCCAAGAGCAGACTGTGATGATCAGTTGAAACATCAATGAAATCCTCCATTCTTCTAATTCACTGAGTTCAAAAACCTGAATCTGGTTCATACTCGTTGATTCTTATTTTCTTGTGTTTACCGCAGAACCTTCCTTATGTGGCCCCAATATCCGGAGGACTGAGAGAAGGCATGGCCTTGTACTTACAGGGAGTTGTTCCCACTAATGCTGATCGGTAAGGAATTACTTCATTGTAAAATTTGGGAAATGGGACACAAATAATTCACTGTTATTAGGATTGGTTGCTTCAATATGTTTGAACTTCCATGCAGATTTGAAATCAATTTCAAGACTGGGCAGTCCAGCAATGATGACATTGCTTTCCACTTCAACCCTCGAATGGACCAGAAGGTGGCCATGAACAGTCTAATAAAAGGAAGTTTGGGAACTGAGGAAATTGTCTCTGACAACCCCTTTAAAAAGGGAGAAGCATTTGAGATGTTTACTGTTATGAAATCTGAAGGATATCAGGTACGTGTTTTAAGAACAAGACTCACTGCACTCCTAAAATAAAGCTAGGATTTGGTCCTCACGTGGGCTGTGTTCCTTCAATTCATCAGGTTTATGTGAATGGTAAAGAGCTGTACACATTCAAGCACCGTATACCACTGGAAAAAGTGTCGACATTAAATTTCAGTGGTGATGTTGCTGTGAACCTTTCTGGCTTCATACAAGTAGGTCACTGCTTCTTCAGCTAAAGCAATGTTGCAGAATGAATGATACTGTCACAGAATCCACTGAGAATGGCTTTGAAGGTGAAGAGATTTCTAAAGTCACATGTCTCTGTTCCCTCATCAGAACTGGAGAGCATCTGTATTTCCTACAAAAGTTAGAACAAAAATCACTACTCTGGGGAGCTCACATGGGGATCCTTCCACCGTACAATCAGAGATCTTGCAGCCGGTCCAAAACCCTGTGAGTGAGCGATCATTAAAAGTGACTTGTGACGTAAAGGACCAGCAGTGCATAAGAACCCACAGTCTGCTCTCACCCAAGAGCAGACTGTGATGATCAGTTGAAACATCAATGAAATCCTACATTCTTCTAATTCAATGAGTTCAAAACCTGATATAAGCATCTGGTTCATACTCACTGATGCCAATTGTCTTGTGTGTACCGCAGAACCTTCCTTATGTGGCCCCAATATCAGGAGGACTGAGAGAAGGCATGGCCTTGTACTTACAGGGAGTTGTTCCCACTAATGCTGATCGGTAAGGAATTACTTCATTGTAAAATTTGGGAAATGGGACACAAATAATTCACTGTTATTAGGATTGGTTGCTTCAACATGTTTGAACTTCCATGCAGATTTGAAATCAATTTCAAGACTGGGCAGTCCAGCAATGATGACATTGCTTTCCACTTCAACCCTCGAATGGACCAGAAGGTGGCCATGAACAGTCTAATAAAAGGAAGTTTGGGAACTGAGGAAATTGTCTCTGACAACCCCTTTAAAAAGGGAGAAGCATTTGAGATGTTTACTGTTATGAAATCTGAAGGATATCAGGTACGTGTTTTAAGAACAAGACTCACTGCACTCCTAAAATAAAGCTAGGATTTGGTCCTCACGTGGGCTGTGTTCCTTCAATTCATCAGGTTTATGTGAATGGTAAAGGAGCTGTACACATTCAAGCACCGTATACCACTGGAAAAAGTGTCGACATTAAATTTCAGTGGTGATGTTGCTGTGAACCTTTCTGGCTTCATACAAGTAGGTCACTGCTTCTTCAGCTAAAGCAATGTTGCAGAATGAATGATACTGTCACAGAATCCACTGAGAATGGCTTTGAAGGTGAAGAGATTTCTAAAGTCACATGTCTCTGTTCCCTCATCAGAACTGGAGAGCATCTGTATTTCCTACAAAAGTTAGAACAAAAATCACTACTCTGGGGAGCTCACATGGGGATCCTTCCACCGTACAATCAGAGATCTTGCAGCCGGTCCAAAACCCTGTGAGTGAGCGATCATTAAAAGTGACTTGTGACATAAAGGACCAGCAGTGCATAAGAACCCACAGTCTGCTCTCACCCAAGAGCAGACTGTGATGATCAGTTGAAACATCAATGAAATCCTACATTCTTCTAATTCACTGAGTTCAAAACCTGATAATCTGGTTCATACTCGTTGATTCTAATTTTCTTGTGTGTACCGCAGAACCTTCCTTATGTGGCCCCAATATCCGGAGGACTGAGAGAAGGCATGGCCTTGTACTTACAGGGAGTTGTTCCCACTAATGCTGATCGGTAAGGAATTACTTCATTGTAAAATTTGGGAAATGGGACACAAATAATTCACTGTTATTAGGATTGGTTGCTTCAACATGTTTGAACTTCCATGCAGATTTGAAATCAATTTCAAGACTGGGCAGTCCAGCAATGATGACATTGCTTTCCACTTCAACCCTCGAATGGACCAGAAGGTGGCCATGAACAGTCTAATAAAAGGAAGTTTGGGAACTGAGGAAATTGTCTCTGACAACCCCTTTAAAAAGGGAGAAGCATTTGAGATGTTTACTGTTATGAAATCTGAAGGATATCAGGTACGTGTTTTAAGAACAAGACTCACTGCACTCCTAAAATAAAGCTAGGATTTGGTCCTCACGTGGGCTGTGTTCCTTCAATTCATCAGGTTTATGTGAATGGTAAGGAGCTGTACACATTCAAGCACCGTATACCACTGGAAAAAGTGTCGACATTAAATTTCAGTGGTGATGTTGCTGTGAACCTTTCTGGCTTCATACAAGTAGGTCACTGCTTCTTCAGCTAAAGCAATGTTGCAGAATGAATGATACTGTCACAGAATCCACTGAGAATGGCTTTGAAGGTCAAGAGATTTCTAAAGTCACATGTCTCTGTTCCCTCATCAGAACTGGAGAGCATCTGTATTTCCTACAAAAGTTAGAACAAAAATCACTACTCTGGGGAGCTCACATGGGGATCCTTCCACCGTACAATCAGAGATCTTGCAGCCGGTCCAAAACCCTGTGAGTGAGCGATCATTAAAAGTGACTTGTGACATAAAGGACCAGCAGTGCATAAGAACCCACAGTCTGCTCTCACCCAAGAGCAGACTGTGATGATCAGTTGAAACATCAATGAAATCCTACATTCTTCTAATTCAATGAGTTCAAAACCTGAAATCTGGTTCATACTCGTTGATTCTTATTTTCTTGTGTTTACCGCAGAACCTTCCTTATGTGGCCCCAATATCCGGAGGACTGAGAGAAGGCATGGCCTTGTACTTACAGGGAGTTGTTCCCACTAATGCTGATCGGTAAGGAATTACTTCATTGTAAAATTTGGGAAATGGGACACAAATAATTCACTGTTATTAGGATTGGTTGCTTCAACATGTTTGAACTTCCATGCAGATTTGAAATCAATTTCAAGACTGGGCAGTCCAGCAATGATGACATTGCTTTCCACTTCAACCCTCGAATGGACCAGAAGGTGGCCATGAACAGTCTAATAAAAGGAAGTTTGGGAACTGAGGAAATTGTCTCTGACAACCCCTTTAAAAAGGGAGAAGCATTTGAGATGTTTACTGTTATGAAATCTGAAGGATATCAGGTACGTGTTTTAAGAACAAGACTCACTGCACTCCTAAAATAAAGCTAGGATTTGGTCCTCACGTGGGCTGTGTTCCTTCAATTCATCAGGTTTATGTGAATGGTAAGGAGCTGTACACATTCAAGCACCGTATACCACTGGAAAAAGTGTCGACATTAAATTTCAGTGGTGATGTTGCTGTGAAACTTTCTGGCTTCATACAAGTAGGTATCTGTTTCTTCAGCTAAAGCAATGTTGCAGAATGAATGATACTGTCACAGAATCCACTGAGAATGGCTTTGAAGGTGAAGAGATTTCTAAAGTCACATGTCTCTGTTCCCTCATCAGAACTGGAGAGCATCTGTATTTCCTACAAAAGTTAGAACAAAAATCACTACTCTGGGGAGCTCACATGGGGATCCTTCCACCGTACAATCAGAGATCTTGCAGCCGGTCCAAAACCCTGTGAGTGAGCGATCATTAAAAGTGACTTGTGACGTAAAGGACCAGCAGTGCATAAGAACCCACAGTCTGCTCTCACCCAAGAGCAGACTGTGATGATCAGTTGAAACATCAATGAAATCCTACATTCTTCTAATTCAATGAGTTCAAAACCTGATATAAGCATCTGGTTCATACTCACTGATGCCAATTGTCTTGTGTGTACCGCAGAACCTTCCTTATGTGGCCCCAATATCAGGAGGACTGAGAGAAGGCATGGCCTTGTACTTACAGGGAGTTGTTCCCACTAATGCTGATCGGTAAGGAATTACTTCATTGTAAAATTTGGGAAATGGGACACAAATAATTCACTGTTATTAGGATTGGTTGCTTCAACATGTTTTAACTTCCATGCAGATTTGAAATCAATTTCAAGACTGGGCAGTCCAGCAATGATGACATTGCTTTCCACTTCAACCCTCGAATGGACCAGAAGGTGGCCATGAACAGTCTAATAAAAGGAAGTTTGGGAACTGAGGAAATTGTCTCTGACAACCCCTTTAAAAAGGGAGAAGCATTTGAGATGTTTACTGTTATGAAATCTGAAGGATATCAGGTACGTGTTTTAAGAACAAGACTCACTGCACTCCTAAAATAAAGCTAGGATTTGGTCCTCACGTGGGCTGTGTTCCTTCAATTCATCAGGTTTATGTGAATGGTAAAGAGCTGTACACATTCAAGCACCGTATACCACTGGAAAAAGTGTCGACATTAAATTTCAGTGGTGATGTTGCTGTGAACCTTTCTGGCTTCATACAAGTAGGTCACTGCTTCTTCAGCTAAAGCAATGTTGCAGAATGAATGATACTGTCACAGAATCCACTGAGAATGGCTTTGAAGGTGAAGAGATTTCTAAAGTCACATTTCTCTGTTCCCCTCATCAGAACTGGAGAGCATCTGTATTTCCTACAAAAGTTAGAACAAAAATCACTAACTCTGGGGAGCTCACATGGGGATCCTTCCACCGTACAATCAGAGATCTTGCAGCCGGTCCAAAACCCTGTGAGTGAGCGATCATTAAAAGTGACTTTGACATAAAGGACCAGCAGTGCA